>NC_092819.1:121535421-121835421 GCF_023375885.2 Dermacentor andersoni | reverse complement strand
CCCTGTTATATACGCAGTGTTCATGTAGTCGTCAAACCAACATCTGCTGGGTTTCGCGCTCTAAGATTGGTGGTACCATGAGGAATCCTTTGATTTTGTATTGTTCATAATTTACTCCTAGTGTTTCTCATCAGCATTAGCATCTCGCTTTCTAAGCTTCGGTGAAAAAGGTTTACAAGGCTGGTTTCTTAAACTAAATTCATTCGGGAGTAAATTTTCTGATTGTTGAAAGTGGTCTTTGTTAGCCGAGTATTTCTCGTAATTATTTAGACGAAAGATTCGAAGGCTACGTAGTCTTCAGAATCGACTTGCACAGCACAGAATATTTGCAAGGCACATGTTATAAATGTTCTGTTCTATTTTAAGCACTCGCTTACTCCTGGTAAATATTACTAAGCTGGCAATGACAACTTAATGCGCGAGATTTGCAGATTCGTGCTCTGCCGTACGAGTGAGTTTCGTGAGGTAGCAAAGAGTTGACAGAATTGATAAGAGTTTAAATAGAAGCGATAGAGACATAAGGCGAGGGAAGGCAGACAGTTTACCTATACGCACGTCCGGTGCACTTCCATGAACTGGGAAAATGATGATATATAAGCGAGAAGAGAGAAAGAAGGATACCGAATAAGCACTAGGTATGCAATCACTGGTACCTGTAGATTTCTGGTTATGTATTAACAACCTCGTTGTTTTCTGCACTAGCATGTAACAAAGCAAATATTATCGGCTGAAGTGTTTCTCATGAATTTTAATACGAATACTTCTGGAGTTCTGTAAGCCCTAAGACCAATTATTCACTACTTCAAGTCAACCAAACGTTAAAAATGATGACTCGATCCGATGACCTTGAAAACGCAATGGCAATGCTTTACGCCTACATGAATTTTATTTCACAGTTCGCTACATTATATAGAGAAAGATGACTCATGATTTTAGCTGACATGGATAAGTCCAGCTATTCAATAGTCTAGGCAGAATTACATAAGCTGCCTATGTTTCTACTTATTTAGCGGGAATAACTGCACATGCCAGCGTAGAAAATGACACCATAATATATACTCCAGGAAGTTAGTGAGGTACACCAACGCTTGTACTCCTTTTGTGGCGTTGGCGAAACAAATGTATGTCCAAGAACTCTCATGTTATTTCAGAGACTATTATCTTATGTTGTGACAAAATTACTGAGTGAAGAAGGTCATACCACCCGGTCATTATCCGAGTTGTAACAATGCTTGTGATCTTTTGGTAGACGCGTTCTGTCGATACAAGAAGCCTCTGCCCTGAAAAACGAGCCAGTAGATTTGATAGAGCTCATGCATATATACTCCTTTATGCAGGGTACTAGATACATATATCAAAGAAAACTTGCCAGAAACAGAACAAGACAATATATACCATATAGACTCAATAGTATCACTAAATATGTGCTGGGAATTAATATGAATCTCTAGGTAAGGCACAAGACCAACGGCCTGCTTGCCAGTGTTTTCCCACTGTCAGACAAGCGCGTTTATTATCATTTTCGTTTTTTGTAAAAACGAAGAGTGTCCTGACTTCTGGGCTGGCAGCTTTCGCCTTACTTTTAGGCTGCCATAAAAGCATCCTAAACATTAGGACTTGCTCAGAACTCGGATTGGCTCTGCTACTTTTAACATAAAGCGGGAAACTTTAAACTACCGGCAGGTGTCCCCCTTGATGTTCCCTCTTTTTTTTCCAAGTGCCACAACTTCACCCTCTCCCTATCTCACTAGCAGGCTTTAAATTCAATTGCAATTTACTGGATTTGCGCGCCTGATTACATTACAGATTTTTATCTTAAAATATCAACAATATTTACAAGTCTTTCTAGAATATATGTTGCTATATTTAGAGATCACAGTTTACAAAACAATTTATTTCATAAAATAATGCACGTTATTTTCAAAGACTAAAAAAAAACCAGTAGTGCAATGCAGATATAGCCCCCTGTCGAGACAATAGCAAATAATCCAGATGTTTAGTGGACAATGACAAGGAAAGCCGAGTGTTGTATTGGTGGGCGGCAGAGAAGGTTCGGCACCGTTTCTATGATAAATCTTGTGATCTCAGATTTATTCCTGCTTGCAAGCGGCGTCATGCGCTGCTGTGTCAAGTCGGACAGGTGGGGCCATCTGCGGCAAACGCCTGCGAAAAGCCTATGCAGTGCCTAGACGTGTTTACCAATGTTGTGTTTGGCACCCGAAAGCGAAAACCAATGCGCTACCACCAGAGCTACTTCTCAGTACTGCTGCGGCTACGGGTGCAGCAAAAAAAATGCACGAAAGCATCCGAAAAGCTACTAAAGGCAGAAGGAGTCCCATTATCCTAGCAATATTGAACGAGCTGCAGCGCTGTACAAACGCTGTTGGGCTTAAGCATTTCGATCGATGCCTGAGCGCCAGCCGTGGAGTCGTCTCTAGAAGTTATTGCCTCCTTCAGCGTAGTAACGTCGATTATCCCATCGAAATTTTAAAGTCGCATTTCTTACCACGCTTTTATGCCGTCTCGATGGACAGCGTCCACGCGTTTAAGAAATTATACACAGAGCCTGTCGCATTTAGCGCGTAACAATGTTGCCTATTGGCAATGGACATTAAGGATGTAGTGCTAACAATAGGCAGAACATGCTACCTGTCATTGTCTGTGTTTTGCTAACACTTAATACAAACTGTCGTCATCGTTATTTCATCATGATTCCACCACACGAACGCGTTCATTATAAGCATTGCATATTTGGAATAAAGTAGAAACAACCTAAATTGAAATCAGAAAATATTTTTTTACCGCACTCGCCTCGTATTCCTATGGTGACTTCAAACAAATGTTTTCAAGAAGAAATGTTTATCGTCTAATCGTTCAGCCTTGATGGCGATCCGTCTCGTGCACTTTGGAAACATAGGTAAGGGTGATAAATGTTTTTATTTTCAGTAGTTATAAACATGGCCACTAGTGTACAGGTCTCCAATGCGCAGAACCATGTTCTGAGTGAAGAAATTACAAGGCTATTTCTGCGCAACAATACATTATTGCATGGACCGAACCACGACTGCCAGCTTCTGCACTTGCCTCTGCTTGGTTATCCGCGCAGAACACATTATTATATGCGCCGTGAACAATTTTCAAGGCCACAGTGTACGCTTACACTATGCTAAACAATGCTGGTGACGTCTCACATTTGCCAAAAGCCGCGAAGCGCAGACAGCTACTGCCGTTCCTGGGCCTCTGGCAAGTCCACATGGTGGGGAGAGCATCCGCTATGTTAACAACTCGCCTGGCGGTCGGCATGCAGTGAGAAAGCAGTATTATGATTTAAAGTGAGTAGAAGCATTAACTTGTCAGCAGGCGAGATGAAAGCCAGACGATTAGTGTATTGGTGGACAAAAAGCAGAGAAGGAGTCGAAGTTTAAGGAAGAGAAAAAAAGAAACTTTAGGGAAATGTAGTGAATATGGTTGGCTAAAAACCGTGAATAGCGTGCCTAATTAGCTCACGCAGGCTGGGTGACTATTTGCCACCATCGCCTTCTAAAGCGGATGACAAAAGTAATCAGGAAAGTCACTGGAACCCGAAAACTGCCGCAACCGTTTTCTTTTCGCCGCTTCGCTGCCAATTGGCCAGCCGCCGACATCTGATCAATTCTTGCCATGAATTGTCTGTGCTCCATCAGAGCGAACGCGTAGATGAAGCAATGGGTCGCAATCGCTGCGCCAGCCTCAGAATGTCTTTTCTCCCGTTCAGGATACTAAAGGTTTTTCTTTTGTAAATTTAGAAAGGTAGAAGAAATACCCGCGGGAATAGGTTCCAGGTGCGGCTTCTCACTAGGAGTCCGGGCAAGCACTTTTGTAATTCCAATCGCCCAAGCTTTGTTTGGCTGAAGTATCCTGGTTGCAATACTTAACAAGAGAAACAGTAAAACATCCCGCAGACACACCTCTGGGAACCGTCTAAGTATGCGTATGTATTGTATCACTAGCTTATCTTCTGGCAGACCAGTGTCATGATCAATTCTATGAAAGTTGATACGACCGGTATGAACGATGGCGCTGCAACAAAACGAACTGCTGCAGAGGGTGGCGCAATGTGTATTGATAAGGCAAGCAAACTACTGCAGGCGGCGGTGCCAGATGCACTGATGGCGTTCCGTTCATTATAATCTTATATCGCTCTTTAGCGTCTTATCCCTCCGCGGTGCGCCGGCGATATTTTGAACGTGATCTCGGATGCGTCAAGTGTACATGGCGACTGCCGTAGTTTCGAATGCTGTATTCTGGCCACCTCATATCCGTCATTCTTTACACGTACCAACTGGTGCCCCAAGCGGGCCCGGCTCGAAGCTAAGGCGTTTTCAATGGAACGAGCGGGTTTTTCGCTAATAACAAAAGCTGCAGGTCGCTTACTTAAAAAGGCAGGTAATAGGCGTGTTCTGGAAGACAATCCAAACGAGCTAAATTAAGTGATCATGCTATGGCAGGTAAAAATTTTGTTCCCACCTCGGTTAAAGATTTAGCAATGGAAGCCTATGGAAACGACGAAAATTTGTACTAGATTTTCGAGGCGAAAACGATGCCTGTAATAAAACCACGGCGTCTATCGTAATACCCAGTGCATTGTATGTAGCCCGGAGGCTCAGCTTTCGATTGATGCCTATCTCGACTCTCCACACATGACGTAACACTGTTCTGAAAAGCGATTTTTGTAACACGGTCTTGAAAATTCCCGTGGTATCTATAAAAACATGAGCGTACCGCTTGGCGAAGCCTCGGAAGCTGTGGCAGAGTGGTAGAATCGCGCGCACCCATAGTCCCGCTGGCCGTGGTTCGATTCGCGCTTCGCATTTCTTTAAGCCTCATAAGACCTAGTTTTGTAGTCTCTCACTAGATGGCAGAAACACAATACCCAAGATTTGTTTTAGGTTCTGGTTTTTCAGCAGCGCAGTTTTTTTTAAAGCCGCACAGGACTTAGTTTTATAGCCTCCTACCAGATGGTAGAAACACAAAACTCAAGATTTGCTTTCGGTACTGGTTTTCCAGGGGTGCTCTTGAAATATTTGTTTTCTACTTTTTCCTTCCTAAAACGTAGTGTCGTGTTCATTTGTTAAGTCATCGCTCTTATGAAGATTTTATTCATTTGACATCATAACTAGAAGCTTGCGCATGGCTATGTGTTATGCAAAAGAAAAAGAACTTTCTTGCTTTGTAGCGTGGAACCTGGGATAAGAAAATGGCTATTCTTATTGCGTTCTTCTGGAGGGTCCGTTTTCTTTGACTTTCGGCTGTCCTTGATGGCACACACTCCGAGCGAATCAGGTCCACCTGGGCCACAATGCCACCCGGTGGCCAGTGCCATTCCTATGCAACATTTGTGTGGAACAAAGGGTCTGCTAGGCTGAATCGCTGCCCGAACGTTAATTATTTCTAAATATTCATCCAAATAAATGCACCAAATAGGAGAAGATGTGCAGCGTCTGGATTAATAGCTACTGTTAATGTGTTCCTTACAGCCAAGTGGTATGAATCTGTCGGTTTGGCCGTAAAAAAAAAAACGTTTGAATAAATATCCCGTGCTGTGTCTGCCCCTGTCGCCCTACAGAGAAGCTAGCTTGGCTAGCCGTCATCATTTAGGATCAACATATGGCGTCCGTCGTTCGCTGCATTTGCTTTTAATGCGCAGCATTCTTTGGTGAGTACCCCAGCAATTTGGTAGCAAAATCGCGGAAAATCCTGTCTCTAACGCCAACAAACTTGACGCATTTCCCATATAAATACATAGGTCTTCATAAAAAGGGTTGGGGTGGCCAACTTGAAATTGGAATAGCATCAGCATAAATTTGGGCGTGATACAGGGATGGGCCAAGCTGAATTTGGTAGTTATATAGGAGTGGCCCAACCTGAATTTGGGGTGAAATGGCAGTGAGCCAAGCTGAATTTGAGGCTGATATGGGGGTGGGTCAACCTGGATTTGGGGATGACATGGGGTTGGCCAACCTAAATTTAGGGGTGACATGGGGACGGGCTAACTTAACCATCGGGGTGGTGTGCGGTTGGGCCAAGCTTAATCGGGGGTGATATATGGGTGGACTAACCTTAATCGGGGGGTGATTTGTGGTGGGCCATCCTAAGTTTGAATTGATCAAGGGGTGTGCCAGCGTTAGTTTGGGGCTGATATGGGGGTGGGCCGACCTTGATCTGCAGGTAGTATTGGAGTGGGCCAATCTAAATCTGGTGGTTTGTGCAGGCGGGCCAATCTGTATTTGGGGGTGATATGGGTTGGTCCTACCTAAATGTGGGGGCAATCTCAGGGTCGGCCAATCTAAATTTGGGGGCCATAGGGGGGTGGACCAACCTAAATTGTGGGGTGCATCGACTCGAAATTTGGGGGCGATTTATTGGCATTCGTGGGTGGACCAACTTCAAAATTAGGGGTGGCCCAGCTGAAATTTGGGATTAGGCCAATTTGAAATTTAAGGCGCGGCGAAATGAAAATTGGGCGTGGCCGACTTTAAATTTTGGGGAGGGCTAAATTAAATTTGAGGGTGTGCCAACTTGAAATTTGGGCGTGGGCCTAATTAATGTTTGGGGGTGGGCTAAATGAAATTTGGGGGCCTGTTTACGAATAGTTAGACAACACCAGTGGTGTTTCTGCATCCTTTTGATCATCACAAAGTACGTTTAGTAATAATTGTTAGCCAATACCCCTCAAGGTGAGCTACCACTCGAGCCTTCAAAGCCCACTGGGCTATAATGTCAAAAGAGTGCTCTCATCGTGACGACTGCGACGTTCAATGTGTAGGTCTACAAGAACTTATCGTAGATCGAGCTGACCATTCTCGCACCAATGTCATCGCTAACACTACTCGCTCGTGCTAGGCGCAAAACAAGCTTACAACGATCATAATTCAACTTTCAATCGCACGCTAGTCGACACGCTCTCAGTGCACGATTTTGCCAATCTGGATAAGAACCTTCCTGGATGTTTCACTGTTATGTTGCGTAGTTTTTCACGACGCCTTCTCCCGCAAAGTGAATACATTTTTGAGATTGACGAGGCAAGCTAGTATATAACTTCTAGGAAGCAAATGTATAAACGGTTATAGCGATTCTTCAAAAAAATATAAGTAAATAGGATTTCAGATGGTATTGTTTCGACCGGGCATGACAACTATTTCTTCCCGCTTGCCACAGTGCTTTGATCGAAAACCTAATTATTTTGCTCGCACGTGTTGCCCCAATACTACATGGGCTAAATGTACAAAAGTGCGGTGCGTGCTCACAGCTTCAAAGCCAGTATATTTTGTGTACTGTTGTTGATATTGTAGTAATGTGGAGTTTTCCTCTTCATAAAAGCACAGAAAGCAAAAAAATATTACAGTTGGTACCTAAGAGCAAAGTACATTGGAAGATCTGAAACCAGCGATTTTTTTTTTGTTTTATTTGCGGGTTGGTCTTCTCGGCTGGTAGATCAGTGTCCGATCTCCTCAATGCTATTCACAGCGTGTTTACAGGAGGTATTCAGAGACCTGGATTGGGAAAAATTGGCGATAAGACTTGATGAAGAATACGTTAGTAACTTGCGATTCACTGATGATATTGCCTTGCCTATTGTCTATTGTGACTCAGGGGACCAATTGCAATGTACGCTCACTGACCTGGAGAGGCAAAGCAGAAGGGTAGGTGTAAAAGTTAATCTGCAGAAAACTAAAGAAATGTTTAACAGTCTCGGAAGAGAACAGCAGTTTACGATAGGTAGCGAGGCACTGGAAGTGGTAAGGGAATACATCTACTTAGGGCAGGTACTATCCGCGGAACCGGATCATAAGACTGAAATAATCGGAAAAAGTATGGGCTGGGGTGCGTTTGGCAGGCATTCTCAGATCATGAACAGCAGGTTGCCATTACCCTTCACGAGAAAAGTGCATAACAGCTGTGTCTTATCAGTACTCACGTACGGGGCAGAAACTTGCAGGCTTACGAAAAGGGTTCTACTTAAATTGAGGACGACGCAACGAGCTATGGAAAGAAGAATGATGGTGTAACGTTAAGGGATAAGAAAAGAGCTGATTGGATGAGGGAACAAACGCGAGTTAATGAAATCTTAGTTGAACTCAAGAAAAAAGAAATGGGCATAGGCGGGAGATGTAATGGGGAAGGAAGATAACCGATGGTCATTAAGGGCTAGGGACTCGATCCCAAGAGAAGGGAAACGTAGCAGGGGGTGGTAGAAAGTTAGGTGGGCGGATGAGATTAAGAAGTTTGCAGGGACAACATTGCCACAATTAGTACATGACCGGGTTAGTTGGAGAAGTATGGGAGAGGCTTTTGCCCTGCATTGGGCGTAACCAGGCCGCCGCCGCCGCCGCCGCCGCCGCCGCCGCCGCCGCCGCCGCCGCCGCCGCCGCCGCCGCCGCCGCCGCCGCCGCCGCCGCCGCCGCCGCCGCCGCCGCCGCCGCCGCCGCCGCCGCCGCCGCCGCCGCCGCCGCCGCCGCCGCTGCTGCTGCTGCTGCTGCTGCTGCTGCTGCTGCTGCTGCTGCTGCTGCTGCTGCTGCTGCTGCTGCTGCTGCTGCTGCTGCTGCTGCTGCTGCTGCTGCTGCTGCTGCTGCTGCTGCTGCTGCTGCTGCTGCTGCTGCTGCTGCTGCTGCTGCTGCTGCTGCTGCTGCTGCTGCTGCTGCTGCTGCTGCTGCTGCTGCTGCTGCTGCTGCTGCTGCTGCTGCTGCTGCTGCTGCTGCTGCTGCTGCTGCTGCTGCTGCTGCTGCTGCTGCTGCTGCTGCTGCTGCTGCTGCTGCTGCTGCTGCTGCTGCTGCTGCTGCTGCTGCTGCTGCTGCTGCTGCTGCTGCTGCTGCTGCTGCTGCTGCTGCTGCTGCTGCTGCTGCTGCTGCTGCTGCTGCTGCTGCTGCTGCTGCTGCTGCTGCTGCTGCTGCTGCTGCTGCTGCTGCTGCTGCTGCTGCTGCTGCTGCTGCTGCTGCTGCTGCTGCTGCTGCTGCTGCTGCTGCTGCTGCTGCTGCTGCTGCTGCTGCTGCTGCTGCTGCTGCTGCTGCTGCTGCTGCTGCTGCTGCTGCTGCTGCTGCTGCTGCTGCTGCTGCTGCTGCTGCTGCTGCTGCTGCTGCTGCTGCTGCTGCTGCTGCTGCTGCTGCTGCTGCTGCTGCTGCTGCTGCTGCTGCTGCTGCTGCTGCTGCTGCTGCTGCTGCTGCTGCTGCTGCTGCTGCTGCTGCTGCTGCTGCTGCTGCTGCTGCTGCTGCTGCTGCTGCTGCTGCTGCTGCTGCTGCTGCTGCTGCTGCTGCTGCTGCTGCTGCTGCTGCTGCTGCTGCTGCTGCTGCTGCTGCTGCTGCTGCTGCTGCTGCTGCTGCTGCTGCTGCTGCTGCTGCTGCTGCTGCTGCTGCTGCTGCTGCTGCTGCTGCTGCTGCTGCTGCTGCTGCTGCTGCTGCTGCTGCTGCTGCTGCTGCTGCTGCTGCTGCTGCTGCTGCTGCTGCTGCTGCTGCTGCTGCTGCTGCTGCTGCTGCTGCTGCTGCTGCTGCTGCTGCTGCTGCTGCTGCTGCTGCTGCTGCTGCTGCTGCTGCTGCTGCTGCTGCTGCTGCTGCTGCTGCTGCTGCTGCTGCTGCTGCTGCTGCTGCTGCTGCTGCTGCTGCTGCTGCTGCTGCTGCTGCTGCTGCTGCTGCTGCTGCTGCTGCTGACGACGACGACGACGACGATGATGATCTCCTTTGCTAAGGCTGAAGACCTTTGCCAAGTGTAATCGTATTGCCGAGATATTTTCTACTTCAACGATCGCCCTTTAGGCCAGACGCTCGCGGTCAAGCATCGGATTTTTGATGGCGATGCTATGCCTATTCATCGATGGCCGTATCCTGTTTCTGCGTCGGAGCGCTTTGTAATCCAAAGTGAAGTGAACCAAATGCTAGGTAAAAACATCATTGAACCTTCTTCGAGTCCCTGGGCGTCATCTGTGGTGTTCATTGAGAAAAGAGACGGCACGTGGGGCTTTTGTGTGGACTACCGTCATCTGAACAACATTACTACGAAGGACGTCTACCTGCTCCCACGTATAGACGACGCCCTTGACTGCCTGCATGGCTCCAGCTATTTCTCGTCTATTGATCTTTGTTCTTGATACTGGCAGATTGCTTTCGACCATATGGACAGAGAAAAAATTGCGTTCATCACACCTGATGGCTCATACCAATTTAAAGTAATGCCGTTTGGATTATGCAATGCTCCTGCCACATTTGAGCGTATGATGGACTGCTTGCTCCAACGTTTCAAATTATCCACATGCCTCTGCTACCTCGAGGACATCAACGTCTTCTCGCCAACGTTCGACACTCACCTTGGGCGTCTAACAACTATACGTGATGTACATCGAAAGGCAAGGCTGCAACTTAACTCGTCCAAATGCAGTTTTGGCCACCACTAAAATACTGCTCTGGGTCACTTCGTTGGCTCTTCCGCAGTACAGCTTCATCCCGACAAAACTGGCGCTGTACGAGACTTTCCGGTTCCGAAGACAGCCGCAGACGTTCGAAATTTTGTAGGGCTATGCTCGTATGTTCGTGGTCTTGTTGAAAATTTCGCGGCAATTGCTAGACCCCTCAATAATTTTTGAATAAAGGAGTACAATACACGTGTGGTACTTCAGAAGCTGTTGCCTTCTCTCGTCACTCTTCTCACGCAACCAGCCATTCTCGCCCACTTCGACCCTGATGGCCCTACAACATTGCGTACAGATGCCAGCGGTCATGGCGCAGGTGCCGTCTTAGCCCAGCGTCAGCGTGCATTGCTCATGCGAGCCGCCTACTAGCACCATCGGAGCGCAAGTATTCCATTACTCAACGAGAATACCTTGCTGTTGTCAGGGTGGTTGCGAAGTTCCGTCCTTACCTTTACGGTCGCCCTTTTTCCGTAGTCACTGACCATCATGCTCTCTGCTGGCTCCCATCACTAAAAGATCCTACCGGCCGGCTTGGCTGATGGGCTTTGAGGCTAAAAGAATTTACATCTTCCGCGGCGTACAAGTCTGGCCGCCTGCACCAAGACGCTGAGAGCTTGTAGCGTTGTCCTGTTGACGCCTCTCACTCCTCCAATATTGCCAGTGCTGCTTGGGTATTCTCTCTGTCACAGCTGCTTCATTTCGCCGACGAGCAACGTCGTGACGCCTATATCAGAGCACTCGTCCACCATTTTGAACACTCTCCAGCCGATGCTACTCTACGCCTCTTCGTCCTCCGCGACGGTACTCTGTACCGTCGCAACCTTCATTCGGACGGCTTTGAGTTTCTACTTGTAATACCTAAACACCTCCGCTCAACCATTCTAGAAGAGCTTCACGACGCACCGACAACAGGACACCTCGGCGTATCTCGTACCTATGACCGTGTACGTCGCCATTTTTTCTGGCCTGGCCTTGCCCGTTCTGTACGACGTTACCTCGCCACTTGTGAACTTTGCCAACGACGCAAGAAGCGTCGCCAGATCCCCTCTGGTTACCTGCAGCCGCTCGACATCCCTGCCGAGCCCTTCCATCGTGTCGGCTTAGACCTTGCCGGTGTATTTCCGGAATCTGCATAAGGAAAGAAGTGGGTTGAAGTCGCGCCGGACTACGCGACCCGCTACGCCGTAACCCGCACTCTTCCGACCAGTTACAGATTATATCGTTTTGATTCATGGTGCTCAGCGTCAACTGCTAACAGACAGTTGCCGACATCATGCATGCCTACTCAATGCATCGTAAATTTACCACCTACTGCCACTCTGAAACGAACTGTTTCGCTGTGCGTTTGAACTGCACCCTTACACACATGCTATGCAGATACGTTTCAGACGACCACCATGACTGGGACTTGACTTCACCTTACATTACCTTTGCGTAAAATTGTTCCCGTCTCGAAACTGCTAGCTTTTCCGCCTTTTACCTCTTGTATGACCGAGAACCGACGCTACCACTGGACACTGTGCTTCCGCCCACCAGAGATTCAGCTAGCAATTATGCCCGTGATGTAATCATCCATGCTGACCATGCTCGCCAACTTGCGCGCGCTTGTCTACAATTGTCTCAAGACAAACAGAAACAACGCTACAACCTCCGTCACCGTGATGTCCATATTGTGCCCGGCACCCTGGGGTTGCTTTGGTCACCATCGCGTAAACTTGTCCTTTGTGAAAAACTGCTTTCCTGTTACACAGGCCCATATCGGGTGCTCCGCCAAGTGACCGATGTCACGTATGAAATTGTTCTAGCCACACCCACTACGTCCTCCGCTGTGACAGCCAGTGACATTGTCCACGTCGCCCAACTCAAGCCCTACAACTCTCCACGTGCCTTGGATATTTAACAGCACCGTGACAGCGCTTTTGCCGCCGGGGAGGGGTGGGGAGGGGGTAGTATTACGATATCACAGAGATGCTCAAGAGACGAGCCGCCGTGAAAAGGACGATGAAGTGGGCCTGTGCCCTTGGCGCGAGCGAGTGTCGGCCCGTGTGTCTGGCTCCAGTGTAAGTAGTCAGTAAATAGCCTCTTTCTTCTGTCTTTCCACACGTAAAAATATCATATGTTGGTAATTGTATACAGTAAGCGACATTCATTTTTTTAATTTTCTGCCTCATTGTAAAGGCAAGAAGGATTATTTAAGCAATTTTGTAAGCGATAAATTTTGGGGAAGATATCAAATAAAAAAGTTTTTAGGCGTTCTCGGAAGCATCTAATTCAGCAGCTCCTAATTGACTACCACCGAGAAGAGTTGAGGGCGTGTATTACTGAATCGGCAGAAATCATCCGTTGCCATAAAAGCCTCCCGGCAAAGGAGCACTCCACATTAGTCACACAGACCTCACTGAAACCCAGGCAACTCCAGACCCACACGAATACTCTTCCCAGTTAACGGACACAGCTTCCGCTGAAAACACGAAAGCAGCAATGCATGGGGCGCGCGAATACCTCGACTGACTGGAATGTGTTTAATTCAGATCGTGGAGCACTACAAAGGCGACAACGAGAAGATCAGGCTTTTATTGAGCTTTCTAAACTAACATATTTAGCTAGACACGCCTATAAGGCCCCCGCTGCTATAGCGAACTTTGCCCTTGTGCCATTATTATTCAGAAAATGCTTTGGGTAAACAAGCATGGCAATGCAAGTACCCTCTGAAATCATTTTTAGTATACGCAGCCGAACCAGGCGCGCAAGGTCTCGAGAAAGTTCAGCTTTTAACGCCGAACGTGTTAAGTGGGAACGTGGCGCCATCTTGCAATGGCACTGCCAAGAACTAGTTTACAGTTTCGAGCCTCAAGTTTCATGCAATAGTTACTAGGGATATCTGTAACGTTAGTCCCTACGGGAAGTACAAGCAGGGTCATTCAACCAGCATTGGAATAAGGGTTAGTACACGAATTTGCCTAAACTTCGTATGTTTGGTTGCAATGGGATTGAAATTTTCCATACTCATAATTTCCGCAAAGTACGGTCTTATAAATAGTTAAACATTCATGAAATTATACGACGGCCACTTTTTAATAGAAGACGTCTACACTCTAAGATGAAGTACACCCTTTAGGGGGTATATATGCTACAAAACAATAATCGTTATTTGCCTTGCTTGCGTTTCCTTTGTTGAAAATGCGATGCTCGCTAGTTTCATGCCGAGAATGCTCTGTTATATTGACAACGCACATGCTCTTCGAGCTCGCAGCGTTTAAGCAAGGAAATGCGGACAGGACAGATGATTATTATTTTTCTGTGGCAAGATACGACACCAAGGGTGTAATTTTGTTACCCGAGCCTGAAATTTAAGCTATAGGGCGCGAGGTTAAGTCCACTACAACAAGGTGTGAGTTCTCAAAACTGTTTGGACCAACGGTAGGATCAGATTCTCTCTTTTATTCTTGTTCCTTTCTTTGGGCTAACTACGCAGCACCAAGGAAAAGGCACGAGAAACACGCGCTGCAGTGCGCGATATACAAAAGGCAGCCGAAGAAAATGATGATGGCTGCTGGAGAGCGCGCCCTTTGAGGACAAAACATACTGGCTACCGCCTGATTCTTGGCCGATCCCCCATAGTGGGTATGCGCTAGTGTTTGGAAGACAATGCAAGAGCTGTGCAGCGACGCCCATAAAAAAAAAACAGACTTTAATGCCAGGCAATCGGGCAGATGCGCCGTTTCCGTAGTGGTAAAGTGTTCGAGAGGAGGTAATGATGGCTATGTTGCTAGGTAGGCTGGTTTCACCCTGTCTACCGCCACGACTTCTTCACATCCGTTGAGGTCGACAGTAATAGTTTTTTTGCTGTAGGCTTGAGTACCTTGAAAGCGCTGCGATAGGGATGCGTGAGAGGTGGTCGGATGTCATTACGCCGTACGAAAACGTGGCTCGCAGCAGGCATGTCTTTGCTGACAGAAACATTACTTGAGGAGGCTACCTTACTAGGGCAAAGACGCATGCGTGCAAACAAGAAGCGGAAATGTTCAACATACCTGTTTGGATCGGGGTGGAACCTAAGCTGGTGCGAAAAATTATCTGGCAACCGTAACGTTGCCATACATCCGTTCTGCAGCTGTGCATCCGAGGTCTTTCATGAAAGAGGAGTGCCCTGTTAGCAGCACGGGAGGAAAGTATTCAGCCAAAGAAGAACGAGGCTGGTGGGCCATCACGGCGGCAGTAGGTCGAAGGCGAAGACCAACTGCTGCATTTGCCGATTGGTGATGCACGGTAGTATGGATATGGCGGACGCAACGCAGGCACGTGAGTTCACGGAAGTGATCACATTCAAATTGTCGGCCGCAGTCAGTCGTATCAACGATGCGGCACCCAAAGCGCTTGATCCAGCAACTGACAGACCCGCAATTAACTGTAAGTGGCATTATATCAGTGACAGTGAATGTTTCAGGACAGCGGCTATAACGCTCTGCACAAGGGAATATGTAGTGAGCACGTAGGGATGTTGGCAGCGGACGAGCGATGTCGTTGTGAATGTGATTGAAACCGGCGTCAGGTGGATGAAAGGAGTAAATTGGCGACTTTGCGTGTAGAATCTCCTAGGAGCATTGACAGTGAAGACATTTGGAAGCCCAGTGGCGCACGTTAGAGTTCACACTCGGCCACACAAAAAGGGACGTAATTAGACACGGGCCGGCACGAACTTCAATATGACCTACGAGATGCGCCGTGCACCTTGGCAAATACTTGATGGCGCAGTCGAAATGGAAAGAATGCGCGTGTTCGAACCCTTGACATGTCGCAAGTGATAGTACCTGAAGAAAATGAAAGGGGCACGTCGAACTCCACTAATCATGTAGCTGCCGACCGGAGGTCCCGAAGCTCGACGTCTGAATCCTGCATCATTGTAATTTTTTTCGAAATCAACTGTGGCCATGAATGTTGCTCTTAAGTGAAAGAAGCCCTATGTGGCTGCCTTGACTGGGCCATCAATGCATCGCATGTCCGCGGTGAACAAGAAGGTGAAATTGAGGTGCGGTATCTACCGCGCGGTATAGATTAAAAAAATTAATCATGGGGTTTCACGTGCCAAAACCACTTTCTGATTATGAGCCACGCCGTAGTGGAGGAGTCCGGAAATTTCGACCACCTAGGGTTCTTTAACGTGCCCCTAAATCTGAGCACATGGGTGTTTTCGCATTTCGCCCTCATCGAAATGCGGCCGCCGTGGCCGTGATTCGATCTGACAACCTCGTGCTCAGCGGCCCAGCACCATAGCCACTGAGCAACCAGGGTGAGTCGCGCGGTATAGATGTTGTCATTACCGCGAAAAGCGTACGTCAAAGGCTTGTCATCCATGACGACGTGAAAGCTTGTTCCTTCCAGCAGGTGTCACAAATGCCGAAAGCGCAAGTATACTGCCAGAAGCTCGCGACCGAACGTGCTGTACCGCGTTCCTGCACGCTTAAGCTTCGGGGAGACCCACCTGAGTGGGGTACAGGAGCTGAAACTGTTCCTAAACGGCGCCGACATCCCCAATAGAAGCATCGAGGATTAAACCCATTGGTGCCACATGTAAGGGGTGTACACCAAGGTGCCATCTGTCAATGCGTTCGTGGCAGCTTCAAAGGAATCTTCGGTGCCCGATGTCCAGGACAGTGAAGCTGGTGGTCTTGAGACGATCGGTCAGGGGTATCATAATTCGGGCGATATTGAGAAGAAAACGGCGGTGAATGTCCAGCAGGCCAAGGAACTCACGGTGCTTTCGCAGTGACGTTAGGCGAGGGAACTCGCGCGAGGCATGAACTTTCTTTCCGAACGGTCTCATTCTTTTGGGAGTCACGCCCTACCTGAGAAACTCAATGACGTCCATAGCGAAGAAACATCTTGCGGGCTTGCTGAGAAAGCCATGTTTCTGGAGCCAAGAAAATAACAGGCACAAGTTGTTGTTATTCTGCTGGGAGCAAATACTAGCCATCAAGACGTCATCGAGGCACGCATAGAAGAGGGGGGTCTCGGGGTGATCGAGTTAATAAAGCTATGGAACAATTGAGAAGCGTTTCTCATCCCGAATAGCATACGGATGTACTCAAAAGGACCGAATGGTGCCGCAGTTGCAGGGTTGCGGATATGCGCTGGCACGGCAGGGATTTGATGGTAGCATTCCAATATATCCATCTTGCTGAATATTACATTCCAACTAGGTTGACTGCGAAGTTATGAATGTGAGGTCGTGGAAAGCGATGAGGGACGGTGTGCGCGTGGAGCGCATGCTAGTCGCCGCCGAGGCGCCGATCCCTTGGGTCACGCTTTCGTACGATGTGGCGAGCTGAAAAACCAACTTCTTGACGAACGACAAATTCTTAACTAGCATCGTCAAATTCTCTACTTCCGACGGCAAGGCGGTCTCCAGAGAGGCGTCATAGGAGGGGGGGGCAGGTGTCCTATGCTGCGTACACAACGTCTTGGAACTCTTCAACCACCTCGGTCGGCCCATGCGAGGTAATGCGCCGAAGGTCGAAGATAGCCTCCACCTCATTAAACCAGGCTGCAGGATTTTGTGGCCAAACTGACGGCATGTGAATCTGTACTGGTCATCGGTCTCGTCGTGGCCTTGTCCATGACGTCGTACTCGCCGTACAATCAGGTCCGGCTCACCACCTCATAGGCACTGAGGTAAGGTTCATTACAACAATGAGTGGGTCAGCGAGCGAAAGCACTCAAAACCGTTGCGACCGATGGCAGGAGCAGAAGCTCTTTTTTATTCTTCTTGCCTTTTTTTACAGCAAAGCTGCTTATGGCTACGGATTCGTAGATTTTTCTTTTGCGTGTGCATGAAACGTGGGCTGCTCCCAGTAGTGCAATAACGGGCCGACCCGCCGCGGAGGTAAAGCAGGCTTCAAACACTCCGTCAACTTGCAAAAATAGGTTTGGTTCCTTGGATCCAAATAGAACCGCAATCAGATAGTAAGCTGACAACAGATACTATGCTTTAACTCTCGTCGGCACCACCCTCTCTGTCGGCGTTACAAGCGCTTGCTCATTTAATTTCCTTTCCTCCCGCTCTCCCTTGGCGGTGGTCCGTCGAAACGTTACACTGCCTAGTTTCCATCGGCTCCTCCAGAATGTTTCTACATGTCACGGTAAACGACTTCGTACTTTTATTTGGGTGTCACCTCTCTGTCATGGAACAGCTTCGCTGGTCATCCAGCTTCAGAGAGTGAAGTCACTCATGATTTTTTTCTAGCGTCGCAGCTCGCGGCTAGAGGTACGAGGCACACGCGCTGGAGCATGCCATATATAAAAGGCGGCCGAGGAAGATGACGGTAGCGGCTAGAAAGTCATTACGACACAAACGCATGCGGCGACTAGCTCGCGGTCATGCCAGCTCTTTGAGCCACTTACCGCTTTTGTATCCGCTGTTGCCGTAGACGAAACCGTCCCATGAAAAACATGAAGAGTGCCACGCAACACTACGGATCACTACTGATAATTTTAACAACTGTATAGATATTAAGTATCTGATGTACTGCATGTAAATATCTGTATATGATATCCAGCCTATGTATGTTTCCCTGAAAGATAGCGGCTAGAAAATAATTACGGCACAAACGCATGCGGCGACTAGCTCGCGGTCATGCCATGCTTCTTATGGTCATGCTTCGTATACCATGCTGTTCTTTAATACTAATTTTATTCCTTGAAAACTACACTTAATATACACACACGAATGATTCTTGCGCCACTAACAACAAGAATGCTTCGCTTTGCGCAATTATCATCTGCAGTTCAGTCTTGCTGCTTTTTATGCAGCGGCCGCGTCAATGAAGTGACTGATGAAATCGCCGCAGACAGCTTCTCTACGTCCTCTGCTGCGACCGCCATTTATAATAATTATATTGTCCTCGTCGAGAGGCTCAAATCATACATCTTTTAGCATGACATATACTTTTTTACTGCCGAGAGGAGATCATCAGTAGACTTTGTTGCCGAACTGTGAGGGCAATGCTGATGGGCAGGTCGCACGATCACTTAACAGACCTGCTCCACGACATTGTCGCTTTGGTACGCACAGAGAGCAAGCGGCAACGTAACTACTCGCAACAATCTGGGAGGCCGATGCAGGATGCGCCATGCCATGCAAACAGACGCTAGGGGGTAAACGCCGTCTCTATGCGGAGCTCAATTTCCGGGATACAAGAAAGTGCTTCATTCCAAAGACGCGGGGGTGTGAGACGAGCCTAAATGTGATAGCTTCGCCGAGAGACTATTCTCAACGGCGGTTCGCGTTCGTATGCGGGAAATGCAGAATGGAGGGGCACGTCATGCTCTTCTGTAGAGAGGTAGTGAATACCCTGCTAGGAGGTAGGGAGTACGAGGAGTAGGCATTATTGAGAGCAGAAAGCAGGAGAGGTCGGCCTTGAGAGCAGAGAGATCCGCTGGAAGACCTGGGTGCTTCTTGGCCGAACCCCGTTTTGGGTATGTGCTATAGCTCGAAAAATTGTAATTGGCACACGGCGATGATTTCAATGAGTCATTCATATTTGAAACAGCGCCAATAAACACGGCCAAGGGAGGACACAGGACGACCGCTGGCTGCATTTTGTTTAATGTTTGATGACGCCGCTTGTTTATTGTTATTGACGCATGCACAACAGGAGCTGACGGACGATGACTCACCATCCCTTTCTTCGTTCACTCTCTTTATGCCCCTGGCGAATTGTATATATTTCCGCACGCTTCAATAAGGGTGTTGTTGGCAGTCAGCGGTCGTCCTGTGTCCTCCCTTGTCCGTGAGTTGGCGCTGTTTTAAATATAAATTATCCGTACCAAATAGCTCGCACCCGAACCCTTCTGAATTTCAATAGAATAGTTGGCGTGCACACAATATGTACAGCGAGCTTTTTGCCCAACCTCGGGTTGTGAACATGTACCACTGTACGGCCCGCTTATTAGCCAAAACCTTGTTGGGCCATGTATCATTGTGTGGAAAACATCATCATCGTCAACGCCTCGCGGTAATCTCAAATAGCTAGGTGGTGTTGGCACAATTTCTTCCACGCACTTCTGAGACCATGCTCCGTTGTGGGTAAGAGACAAAGTGCGAAAATAATCATGATAGACAACAAGCCGGCACGCTTCTTGGACGATTCCCATTTTTAAGTGCGAAAATAATAATCATGAACCCGCGGCCTTCATGTCAAAAAGATCGATGGCGTACTCAAGATATGTACGACCCGCTTCTTAGTCGACTGCCTGTTGTATGTGCATTGTAGGAAAAAATCATCATTACAACACGTGGTTGCCCTTCCGAATGAGCTAGCTCGTATTCGAACGAGGTGAGCAGGCTTGCGATTGTGATATAATTGTTAAAACATCGGACTGCTGCACTGAGAAGTAGAGGTTTGAATCCAGTGTTTGGACAGGCTTCTGTATTTTTTTTTTTTTTTTTGAAGCTAAGGAGGAATGTACTCGGCGGGAACGCTGATGACCGAGCGGCTAAGAGACATAGAAACACATAGACGGAGCAACCATCCCAAAACTACGGATGGTTCGCAAGAAAGTTTTCCTTTAAAGAAGAAATGGCAACGAAACGAAAAGAAAGCTTTTTTTTTCAAAATTGTTCTTTCTTCGGATTGTTCTTCCTTCGGCTACTGGGATACACCTATCGCACATATGTTGTACTTACTTTAGGGCGAAGAGGAAAAGATACAGCAGCATGGGTAGCAGGGCACTATAGAAACAACACATTCCAGATGGTTGACTTCCACAGGTTCTCTAAAAAAAGATTTATAAGCAACAACATATGACTGGATGAATCAACTGAAACTTGCCATAGATCCGAGATAGAGATCTGAATGGCATCAATTGGCAAGAATAAGCACACGTAGCGGTTTTCTGGACACTACGCAACCAGCGCTCCTCGTGAAAGCCCACCAATTTGCATCGGACAAACGAGCTTTTTTACAATAAATTGTAAAAAAGAGCAGGCCTTTCCAAATCAAAAACATCCGGCTCAGGTAACAAATGTCGCAGTACTACCATCGTGAACTGTAATGTTCCTTTGACACGTCGTAATTTTTAGGCGTATAGTGCGGAAACGCAGCTCCCCATAAGCTAACAATAGCACGGATTTTTACGTTTTATTCTCGTGAGGAGGAATGCATTTGCATGTTAAAATAACAATAAAATATTGATTTATTACCTGCCATAATTACTTGATTGTAAAGCGTTTTTTTAATGGTTTTCGTTGCTTCAACTCCACCATCGCGATATATTCGAATAACGCCGAAATTTAGGACTTGAAAGAAATATTCTAGATTCCATGGTTTCTTAAGTTTACATTTGGGACCTTTACGTTTAAGCATAGATTCAATCCATAGACAAGTCGACTGAAGTTACAACGTTATGCCGACTACGAGCGTTCGCTATGACGGGCCAGTTCGAGATATGCGTAATTTTGATGGCGAGGAGCCGGAAAACTATGCCGCGCCTCGGCGGTTCCTCATCAATCAGTTGAGAAATCTCGAAATGCGCGTCCTCGACTTCGAGGGGCCTCGCAGTGGCCTGCGACTGTCCCCAACGGAAATGGTTGCACGGTCTTTAACAAGTACTTAATCAAAAAGAACTCGACAGCACAGGGGACTTGAATCTCCGGCGATCACTTTCAGAAATAGTTTCGCATTCGCGAGACTTGGCTCGTTTCGCCACCGAATCCCTTAAAGTATTCCGATCTTGGTACTCATAACGAGCTTGGCGCACCGCCAGAAGCACTTGTCAGGTGTGCTTTAGGTGACGAGTCACGCGAACTTTCGCGAATGTTCAACTATCTCCTAATGTGATCTACCGAGAATATCACCCAAGAGATGCTGAGTCTCATTTTCTGACGCTGATGATTACTGAAGAGAACTCGTTTCTGAATTTATTCGTTTAATAAAGTTATGTTCTTATTGCGCTAGATTCGCAGTCTTATTTTTTTTCGCGGACTCAAATGTCCACTCTGACGTTACATTGGAATAGATACGGTAGTTTGTAAAGTAAAGAATGTATTGGTATTTGTTTTGCTGAACTACCTATAATTGGGAAAGTGGTTCCGGCAAGTGGAACGTGTTACTAGAGCCCATGCGCTTGGTAACGTTTGCTTAAATCAAAATTTCCATGTTCCAAAATCAATGCAGGATTTAAGCTACATTGCACATTACAGTGTTAAACATCATAATATATAGTCATAGAGTGTGTCTTCATTTTGAAATGGTAAACAGCGCATGTGAAAAAAAAAGTGATAAAAAAGTGAGGATTGCGTAGAAATGCACGTCCTATATGCCAAGTGAGCTTTTTTATATATTTATCATTCTATAGCTAGAAAACTCATTTTAAAGCTTAGTTTATGATTACAGGAAGTCCGAGTTTTAGGCCACGGTGCATTTCTTTGGTTTCTGGACAAAATATAGAATTTAACAAAAGCGATGTATACACCATGTGTACGTAATAATTTTCAGTAACGAAATCTGAAACATCTCTGAATGACTTCCACTTACAACATGAAAGCGCAAGTTTTAGTTCAGAACCCAACTTGCAATCACAGATTTCTCTTTTCTTCAAATGGTCTAAGAACGCCGCCATGTGTTGAGCGGTACTGAACTATTAGCACTCTCAGCAGTCGCCAGTTTCTTGGGGTATTTTTCGTTTTTGCTGTCTGGGCGGATGTTGAATCCAATGCTCTCAAGTAAACTGACGTGGGGAAAGAACTCTGCGCGCTGCTTGAAAGCGCCTAGGCGCCGACACCCGCGTCGCACGTGCGCAAACATAGTGCAAACACCAAATACCTTAAGCCGGCAGATCTCACGCCCTGCGGGGGTCCATGTTATGCTAAGCACTGTGCGCAGGTCCTACCAAGTTACAAAAACGACCATGAGGAGGGAGGAGGAAATAAAGAGAGAAAGCAGGGATGGTAACCAGAAGTGCGTGTGGTTGGCTGCACTGTATACTCTGGGGTACGCGAAAGAGGGAATAGAAAGATAAGATAGAGGGAGGGCGGGGAAGGAGGAGAGGGTGAGGAAAGCCACGGTGAGCTCGCGTACGCACGTGGAGGGCCTGAGGGAGTCAAAAATTTTCACATAGTCCAGTCACCCTGAAGAAAGACAATAGTGCAGAAAGATGAACATTATATATCGCATTGCGACAACTGGACGATCAGCCGTTGTCTTTGCAGGTGCTACTTGAAGACCGTCCCCATCGCTCATCGGCGCACAAAGCAATGAAACGACCATGAGAGCAGCAAGACGTAGGTGGCTGTTTCATGACCCACATCAAACGAATGGCATGACATTCCCGTTATTACTTGTCAATTTATGTTCGTGATACACTCTTGTCGTACAATGCGAATTTTGGTACATACCAAGTTAGGAAAGCGACCATACAAAACGACGTAAGCGGCTAGAAAGCTAGCTAATGTCAAAGTGGCAAAGTTCCACAAGAAATGCTTTGCATTAAAAAAAAAAAGAGAAAAATAGTGCCCTTCGAATATGTGACGAAGGATGGCCAGCGAAGCTATGAATGTAGGCCCCTATAGGCGAACTGCACTTCCGCTGCGGGTCGGCCCGGTATGTACTATCTTCGGGATCGGCACACATTTGGGGAGGGCTTAACGCATGCTTCACATCCTGGTGGGTCGGCCCGATATTGCTTTATCTTCGCGATCGGCCCAGGTATAAAAAATTGTTGTTCGATGTCCACGGAAACGAGATCCACCAGAACCTAGCCATAAGCAGCTTTGCCGTAAAAAAAAACTTTCCCGCAATCGAGAACAGGTGTCAACATGAAATGGCAAAGCAGATTGCTTGGCGACAAGAAGGTTTTAAAAATATTTTCTTGCATGGAGATGCCGTCACACACGAAGAAATTCAACAAGAGGCGACACTCAGCAAAAACTCGCGACAGGAAACACGTCACGCCTAGTCTTAATCCCATCCGGTAACTGAAGCGAGCATCGGAAATAAAAATAATGTGAAATGAACTCCGACCACCTGCCTGGAAAGGCCGGGGTACCATCGTCACAAGCGGTAAACGCACCGGCCATCCTCGCCAGCGACAACAACGCCAACACCACCCGCACCGAGGTAGGAGGGACGCACGGACAGTTGTGTCCCCCCAACACCGCTGCATAACAATCATGGCTGTGTCCCGCAAGTCCGACAATAGACGCATAGTCTGGCAGTGGAATTGCAGGGGCTTTAAAAACAAGAAAGCAATGATGATGCAATACATGAAAACGCTTGCCAATAACAAACTTCCTGTCGTGATTGCCTTGCAAGAACCTTTCCGCCGGGCCCAGCTTCCGGGCTATGTGACGTGGGGCCCACCTACGAATCCACGGGGAGGGACGTCAGGGTGTGCCCCCTGGTTAAGCGCGGAACGGCCTTCATCGAACACAAACTCTTGCTCCACGAAGAGTCGGACATAGACCATGTACTGATCGAAGTCGTGCCGCGTATTGGAAGTAGGAAAACCGGCCTTTTCGGGCTCAACGTATATAGCTCCCTCTCGCAAAGATACCGCACTCACACTTTCGACGCCGTCTTTCGCGAAGCGATGGCCAAGGCCTTCTCCAGTCCCTTGCTGATACGCGGAGACTTCAATGCGCCGCAAACGCAATGGGGATACGGAGCCGACTCGCCGAAAAGGAAGAGGCTAGCCGGACTGATGGACGAGCTCGGCCTGACTGTACTCAAAGAACCTGCTTCGCACACCAGGATCGGACAGGGAGTGTGCCGTGACACACCCCCCGACCTCTCCGTCTGGTCAGGCGCGGGCGTGGTCACTTGGTCGAACTGCTTCGAGGACCGGGGGAGTGACCACAGGATCCTGTGCGTGACCGTGGGAGAGGATGAAAACGAGGAGGACGTCTGCCGAAAGGTGAGAATCGTAGACTGGGACAGATTCCGGAAAAATAGAGAGCAAGACAAGAAGGAGGGCCCGATCGAAGACATCAGCGATTGGTGCAGAGTACTACTCGCGGACGTAGAGAAAGCCACCGATGAGATCGAATGGACGGACTGGCGACAAGAACCACCCAAAGAAGAGGGAGATAGATCCCGCGGAGCCGTGGAAGACGGCACTCCCCAACCGTCCAGAGTGGACAGCCGGCTGGCACATTTTGTTACGGCCAAGAAATCCATGCAACGGAGAGCGAGTAGGCAAAAACTCAACAGGAAGATACGCAAGAAGGTCGCCGAAATCAACCGGGAGATCGAGACGCATTGCGCCCGCCTGTGCGAGCAAGAATGGCAGGAGCTGTGGGCCACGATGAACGGCAACATGAGCGCTGGACGCACCTGAAAGATTCTATGGCACCTGGTCGACCCTGCAAGCACCAGAACGGCGACCCGTACAGAGATGGCCAAGCTGCGACACAAGTACAAGGATGACCCTGAGGCCTTCGCGGAAGAGATCGTGCAGGCGCACCTCGCACGCCCGGAAGGGCAGACTCACCCAGAGTACCGCGGGGCTCCTAACGAGGAGCTGGACGCGGACTTTTCCGTGCAGGAAATTAGAACGGTCCTCCAGCTACTGAAGACCAACTCGGCGCCCGGTCCTGACAGGATCACCAACAAAATCCTGAGGAAACTGAACGACGACGCCATCGATAAGATCTGCGAGTACATCAACGCGTGCTGGAAGGAAGGCCGAGTTCCGCAAGAGTGGAAGACCGCGGACGTTATACTGATACCAAAGCCGGACAAACCACTGGAGGTCCGAAACATGAGGCCGATCTCCCTCACGTCCTGAGTCGGGAAAGTGATGGAGCATGCCTGCCTTAACAGGGTGACGACGCTGCTCGAGAAGCAGGACGCCTTCGACACCGACATCATCGGTTTCCGGAAGGGACTTTCGACGCAGGACGCCATGCTGCAGATCAAGGAACAGGTCATGAACACTCCGAGCACGCACGTGCGCGCCCTACTCGGGCTAGACCTCAAGAGCGCCTTCGACACTGTGAAGCACATGGCCATACTGGACAAAATCAGCCGACTCAATCTCGGGGCGAGGTTCCACCGATATGTCAGCAGCTTCCTGAATGGGCGCGAGGCGACAGTCAAGATCGACGAGTCACGAACGGTCCGAATGGGTGGTGCGGGAACGCCGCAGGGCTCCGTACTCTCCCCCATGCTTTTCAACCTCGTCATGATCGGCCTGCCGGAGCGTCTTGACGCGATAGAGGGCATCAATCATACGATATACGCAGATGACGTGACGGTGTGGACCACGGAGAACACGAGCGTCGGCGAAATGCAAGACCGACTGCAGCGGGCCGTCCGGGAGGGGGAGCGGCACCTCAAAGACACGGGACTCATCTGCTCACCCGACAAGTCGGAGATCCTGCTCCACAGGCCGCGCAAGAAAGGAGCCCTTCCGCAGGCCGTGCTAGACGCCCGTCGTTTGGGCGTCCGCGTCACGACGAGGGAGGGGACCCGAATACCGACGGTGTCCAAGTTGTGAGTGCTCGGCCTGTGGCTGGAAGAGAACGGTGCCAACCGCGAGCTTGTTGCCTGACTGCAGAAGAAAGTGGCCGCCGCCTCACACCTCGTGCGGCGGATCGCGAACAAGAGGAAAGGAATGAAGGAACACAACGTTACGAGGCTGATACAGGCGTACGCGCTGAGCCACATAGCGTACGTCGCTGCGTACGCCGACTGGAACAGGAGCAAAACCGACAAGCTGAACGTGGCGATCCGCAGGGCGTTCAAGACCGCCCTAGGAGCACCCCAGTAGACGCCAACCCACAGGCTCCTCGAGTTGGGCGTACACAACACGCTCGAGGAGATCGGCGAGGCGCAGAGAATCGCGCAGCTGGAGAGGCTGTCGAGCACCGTAACGGGAAGACCAATCCTGGACTTACTCGGTATTCGATATCACGAGGCGTGTGGACTGATGGAATCACTGCTACCGGAAGTCAGGGACGCCATACAGACGGAAAACATGCCGAACAATATGCACCCTGTGCATGACGTGCAAAGACGTATACGCAGGGCGCTAGCAATCCTCGAGAAGCATGGAAGACAAGAAGGCGTCCTCTTCGTCGATGCAGCCAGGTACCCGCGGCCAGTCGGTGACTCTGATGGCGACGAGGAACGTCGACCACCACTGCCGCTACAAGGGAATGTGCGAGACGAACCGCAGATACCAGCACCACCATCACTAGTGCTACTACGACAAAAACTGCAGCAGCAACAACGCCAACATCGACACGACCGGCCGACGGCGGCGGCGCCCGCCTTCTCCATGGCAGTCGTAGATACAAAGGGAACGATCCGAGTCACGCTTCAGCGAGGCTGCCGTCGGCCGAAGCAGCAGAAGAGATGGCCATAGCCCTCGCGGTACTCCACGGAGATGCGGAAGATAACCTGATCAACCATCGACTCCAAATCAGCGATTCGGAACTACACCAAAGGTTGGTTGTCCGTGGATGTGGCGTGCATGCTCAACGCCTGGGCCGGGGACTTCGGATCCGGCACGATTACGAACAAGTCCCTCAAGTGGTTCCCCGCGCACGTCGGGGAGCTTGGCAGTAGCAACACGAACAGCCACGACAATAATCACACCAACAATGCTAACGACCGAAGACGCACCGACACTCCACCCAACCACAACGAGCGCGCCTACCTCGTCGCGAGGCGGCTTACCCGCCGCGACGCAGTCACCCAGAGGGCAGCCGCTGCCGTTGTTGTGCGGGACCCCAGCGGAGGCGTGACGGCGACGGTGGCGGCCACCCCGTCTGGCGCGGCCGCTGTGGTTACAAACACAACACAAATCGCTGCCGACGGAGCTGGGGATCACACGGACGCCGACTGCGATGTCAAGGAGTTTCCGGCAATGTACAGAGAGGTGCTTGGTCACTATAGGAAAGAACGAAGAAAAAATTGGAGGACGCTTGAGCTTCGCCTTCAAGAATGGAACGCGACAGGATTCCCGTCGACCCGCCAAGGGGTGTAAGACAATGCGCTACGGCGCAGCGATCATTTAACAGGCGCCCCGCATCGGACTTTGCACCCGCCAATCACGCGGTGAGCGTCGAGCAACGCAGCCTGAGCAAGCGGAACGAACCAAAGAACTCGTTGCCTGGGAGGGGGAAATGATGTACGCCGGCCAAACGTCGTGATCGGCACGGGCAGAGAGATATCAGATATTGATCTAAAGAAAGGAAGGACGCTTGATTCTCCAACCCGTGCGGGAGCACGGCGAAGCGTCGTCAGGGTAGAGGGAGTCCGCGCCGCGACGCGCCTCGCACCGGTCCCCCCACAGCCCCAATGCGCGCGTGGCGAGGCAACCTGTCGGGGCAGCCCCGTACATTGAGAGGAGGGGGTCTTCTGTGTTTGCCGCAAGATGGCTCTGCGTGTGCGGAAAGCACAGAAGAAATGTAGCGGAAACGCACTTCGCTACTCGTGTATCTGCGACTTCTGTAAGTTACATGTTCATAATTACCGATATACACCGCAGTATAACTTTCTACGGCTCGTTTCTAAGGCAACACCGCATTCACTAGAGGCGGTTTTGTACCGCTTTGAAGCATCGAACTCGTAGCTGAGTTATACACTCCACTGCATTTTGCAAAAGACTTCTGGTGCATCTGACCAATTCCCGTGCCAAAGCCCTAAACATTTTGACCAACTTATGGCACTACCGGAAGCATTGCAAAAAGCTTGGGCTTCTCTCACAGCTTCTGCAATGCTCTGTTTATCGCGACAGAGCACTGCTATGTCGTCGGCATAAGCTAAAACTTTTATTTCTCTACCAAGGAATGTGTACCCGCGAATATTATGGCTATGTAGTAACTTTAAACAGAAAGGTTCTAAATAAAGTGCAAAGAGCAAGGCCGAGGTCGGACAGCCTTGCTTTATGCTAGACATTACTGCAATCCGCCCACTTAGTTTGTTGTTAATAATTAAGTTTGTGGTACAACCATCATACATCATTTTTACCCCGTCCAAAATGACTGATCCGACATTAACATAATCAAGAAGCATAAACAGGATTTCGTGGGACACCCTGTCAAAAGCTTTGGCCAAATCTAGTTGTAGCATAGCTACATGATCTCCCATCGTATCGCAACATTCAAGTATGCTTCGCGCTATATGTATATTTGTGAATATAGTCCTGCCTTTTATACCGCATGTCTGATGTGTACCTACTAGGGATTTGACTACACTTTGAAGGCGATGGGCGAGCACCTTCATAAATACTTTATAATCAATATTTGCTAAGCTTATTGGCCGGTAGGCCTCTACGGATTGAAGTTTAATGTGGTCTGTTGATTTAGGTATCAGTACTACGTGTGTCTGTCGGAAAGAAGGAGGCGTCCATTTTTGTTCGTAACACTTGGTTATGACGCGGTGCAGAGCCTCAGCCATTTCCACCTTGAAAATTATATATATTGCTGCCCCAAGTCCGTCCGGTCCAGGCGATTTCCTTACACTAAGGCCATCTATAGCCTTTTCAATTTCTGCTACAGAAATCGGCCTCTGAAGGGCATCCTTAAGTTCACCATAAATTTTCGGCATAAGAGGTAAATATTCACTCTTAAACGCAGAGATCTCGCTTGTCCTCTTGCTTAGCAGCGTGCTATAGTAGTCAACGAAAGCACGTTCTATCATTTCCCCGTCATTTGTAAGCTGCCCTTGATAAACGATTTCTTTTACTTCCTTGGTCATAGCGTACCTCTTCTCTTCACTTAAAGCTCGCTTGGTGGGCGTTTCACCCAGCCATACACGTTCAGCGCGTGGTCTTAAAACCGCGCCACGATATCTCTCTTCATCAATCACTTCAAGTTTCACTTTAAGTTCTTTAATATCATGTGCAAATATACCAGCCCCGCCGCTTTCCATGTTCAACAGGTATGCTAACGTGCATTGTAGTTGCTTTTCTTCTTGCTTTTGTTTCTGCCGCAACACGCATGCTCTCTCTAAAGCAATCTTGGGGTTCCGCTCAGTGCCTACCGTGAGCCAATCGAATACTGGACGAGCGAGAGAGAGGGAATGAAAGAGCAAACTAACAAATGGGGAGGCCACAACTTTTCGATGTTTGCTAGGGCCAAAGTATGTAATATCTTTTTAGTAGCTAAAGTGTTCTACGTCCTGCAGGTGCTATGCATGAGCCGATCTTCAATTCAAAAAATACACAGTGTTTGCAGAGTTTATTTGGGGTTCGGTGTGGGAACGCACGAGCAGAAGTAATTTGTTTCACACATTGCGCAACGGGGGGCTTGGTTTAACGCATTTGTTTTTCAAGCAACTTGTATCGAGATTTGTTTTCTTCCGCGACCCAAGCGATGGGTTTCTGCGGACGGTAATCCAAGTGAGATTGCGCGATGCTTTGCCCGATTTTGTTGTATCGTCGCACGCAATCAAACCGATGGCACTAAAGGGCTATCTGCGTGAAGTTTCCATGGCGATACGTCTTCTAAACGCTCGTTTTTCGAAAAACTACTTGTTTGCAGTCTCACGAAAACAATTGTATAAGGATCTTGTTGAAGTGTTTGTACCTACACCAGTGTATCGTTCTATGTATTACTTAGGGCCTGAACGAGATGTTTTCAAGCGAGTCAATAATATGCCTGTACGAGCTAACACAAAATCATTCTTTTTCAAACTGCATACCGGCACACTGCCTGTTAAGCCATGGCTAAGAAGCAAAGGCTTGTTTGTCCCATGTTCAGACAACTGTCTTATATGTAACAAGGAAGAAACTGTCGAACATATTTTTCTTGACTGCCACGATGCCCGCTTTCTTTGGGACATCCTGCAAAGAACATTAAAAAAGGAGCTTCCTATTACTACGTTCGGAATAAGGTTTTTGCCATGTGCTGAACCTGACGGTGTGCCGGTGGACATGTTGATGCTTTTGTGTATGCAAAGTGTGTGGCGAACTCGTATGGCTGTACGCAATGCTGATGTTGATGCAAGGTCAGCAATGTATTATTTTACTGAGAACGTTAATTATACAAGCGAAGTGTTGAAACTGCTGAGTGATCCGCCAAATTGGCTTTCAGTGTTGGACAGTTTGGCTTCGATGAAGCCATTTTAACATGACACGTCAGTCTCAGTAACGACTAGACGTTTTAACATTCGGTTTTATTTGACAATATTTGTATGTACTTGCCAAGCCGGTAATAAAGAAAAAAAAACTCGTAGCTGAGTGGTAGCGTCTCCGTCTCACACTCCGGGGGCCCTGGTTCGATTCCCACCCAGCCCATCTTGCAAGTTGTTTTTCATTCATGAAGTGCCTCCCGGGATTTATCACTCATGGCCAACGCCGCCGACGCCGACGACACCGGCTTTTCTGCGACACGAGCTCCTTAACGCTGGCGCGTTAGAATATCCGCCACCACACGGGCGCCTAGACAGGTCCCAGGCGGTCGACCTGAGACGGTTGCAGACGGGCACTTTAACCAACCCCTACCACCTGCACCGCCTGTGGCCCGTGCTGCACCCGTCGCCCGGCTGCCCGTGGTGCGAGCACAAAAAGGCCGAAATGGCCCATGTGCTTTGGGAATGCCAACGCCACGCCGAACAAGGACAAAGAGGAAGGGGTAATACAACAGCAGAACCCTCTGAAGAGGGGCGCCTCGCTGAGAGGTGGCAAGCCGCCCTCCTCAGCGAGGCACCCGAAGACGAGGAGTGGGCCGTCCAGCGGGCCAGGGGCGTTGCCGAGAATCTCGAAAGATTTTCCTCCGGTGATGGACCCCTGGCAGCCTAGCCCCGGGCACCAACATCAATAACCGTTGGACAAATAAAGTTTATTCCTATCCTAACTCCGACAACCTTTTCTTTTTTTATTCTTTCGCACTAAAGCTATATTGTTTTTTCATAAGTGAACGTATACGTATCGACTTATTTTGGTTGCTTTAGGTAGCAACCAGCTAGCGGCCCGCCAGATGCACCATATGCATTCAGTCACGCCACCGAAGGCAGCGAGGCCAGCTGCGCATGTGAAGTTCAGTTGTCCACCGACCCGTCTTGTTTGGATGTAGCGTGCTTGCTGGGCTCCCTACTTATCCTAGCATTCGTTCTGCACTTCGACAAGGCGAAACTCCACTATTGGACTAATGGGCTATTGGAGTGCACTACTGACAAAATGACATATATTCTTTGACAGTCTGCGATGCAGTTCAATCAGTTTACACTTTTACGGCATGGAAACAAGTCTTGTGACTCAGTTAACGAAAACAGCTCCGCCGTCCTGGCGAAATAATTTGAATTGATGACTGGTGCAGTGAGATGTGTGCGACGCTTTCTGTGAGCTCCTGTATTTTTAATTTTTTCGGTAGCTTTCGGGCAAGCTCGCCGCAGCAGACACTGACGCAGTTAGTTATCGTGCGCTGAATCTCTCTGGGACATCTTTTGGCGCTTTCTGTTACCCGCAACATTATTGTGACTAAATTTGTTGTTTTGGGGGGTACCTTTGAAGCTCAGTGGCTGCGCCCACCCTTGCGACGCAGTTAGCGAAAAGCAGCTTGCCCGCGTGACGCAGTTAGTTTCGTGTGTACTGAATCTTGCTCGGACAAGATCGTGACTCATTCTCTCACCCGCATCATTGTGGTAATTTGGTTACTAACTTTTTACTATACTCTTGAGGTGCGATCACTGCGCATTGCGTCGTAACGCAGTTAGCGAAAAGCAGCTTGGTGGTGGTGAGAAAGTAAGTTTGACGTGCACTGAATCTCAATGGGACATATTTGTGACGCTTTTTGTGGCCCCGCAACAACATATACCTTTTTTCTGTACCCACACTTGAGAAAATACGACGAGCGATGGCCAGAAGTGATGACACTAGTGGTTTGCTTGCCCCGTTACAACTCCGGGGAACACAAAAAGCAAGAACTTGAAAATTCGCTCTTCCGAACAACTGGAAATAGGCTTTGCACCCACGCATTTGTATTTAGCGCGAGTAGAAGGAATTCTGCCAGCATGTAGCATCGTCTCACTGAGAGTCTCTTGTGGCCACTTCTGTGTATGTAGCTTACAATTGCCTTGGCTTAACATACACGTGCTATCTCCGCTGTATTTGTGCTCTTAAAGTGTAGGAAATAATGACTGGGAGTGGGGAATGCTTGCCAGTCAGATAGATTCATATTTTTAAGGTATTGTTTGAGGTAGACCGGGTATTCTCTACGCCATGTGTATGTGGAGGCAAATTGCTTTGGTTTGTAATGTCGTCCATTCACGACTTTGGCACGCTTCGCCCCTCTACGCAGTATTTCTAAAAGGTCTAAGAACGAAAATGCCACATGCTTGTCATTTTTTCAGCTGATGCAGTCCGGCGAAGATTCGTACTAGGAGTACTGCTGCTTACCTGGTGCCGCAACGTTGGATGAAAGCACAAAAAGAACGGAACGAGCATAACAAATTCATTGATTGCATCGCGGGTGTGGTATACCGCATTCCTCTCGGGTGTGGACGATCCTACATTGGTCAAACAGGCAGATGCGTAAATGACAGGCTATGAGAACAGAAAAACACAGTAAACAACTCGGCCACTGACGGCTTTGTTGACGTCCATTGCCAGAGAGGAAAATGTAAACCTAAATTTAAAGAAACAGTCATCATGAGTAGAAGCAAGTGTGAGATCACGCGCTTGATAATAGATGCTAGGCACATATCAACATTCGGCGACGCATGCGTCAGTAAACCTTCCATTTCTTTATCTTCAAAAGAGCTCAATTATGTTTGTTCGCGCTGAACGTGTACATGTCTGTGAATATGTGAGTCAAGAAACTGCTTACGTGTGGTTCCCAGTTTATATTTGTTTCTTCATTCTTTACCGAAATTTTACGCGTGCTGTATGACGGTTGGAGGGTGAATATATAGCGACGAGAACGGGAAAGAAACCTGTTGTTGAAAGTTAGCGCTCTGTGTGTTAGATGTGCGTTTCTGTTGTCCTTGTCCAGCCTGCGCTATAACAAAATAAGATATGCCAATTCAAACCCCCGGCCACCGGAAGCGCCGGCTCGATGGAACGCGAGAGTGCGGCTGTAAAGAGGAGGAGGATAAAAATGAAGGAATGAAACGTAGGGAGGTCCGCGAGACGCAGGTCAGGTTTGCTACCCAACACAGGGTAGGAGTTTATTAGAAGAAAAGAAAGGAGAGGGAGGGAAGAAGGTACTATCGGTGTGAATACAACGGCTGCGATGGCAACGGAAGCGTCCGTCGGCTGATCCTCTCATTGTAGCTATAAGCAAGAAGTTGCAAACAGGAACTTTGAAAAACTGTTCAGAATGTGCAGACTCCTGACTAAACTTTCCTGTCTCAGTATTCATCCGCATGCTTTACAGTAGATAACCGACTCCTTCGCATCTCGGCTACACTAGACCTCTGCTAACAGCTCTTGCTCAATCTTTAGTCACGTCACGGCCGGAGTGCCTCAGGGGAGCCTGCTTGGGCTGTGACTGTTCCTTGTGTATGTTAATGACTTTGCTAACTGTGTTTCGGTCCACATTAGACCTTTCACTGACTATTGTGTAGTTTATCTTAACATACCTTTTAAAAACCATTATGTAACTTTCTGAAACGGTTTAGACGCAATTAACGCATGGTGTAAGTCATGGTTGTTGCCCATCTATGTTACTAAAACTAAATTTATCTGTTTTACCAACCGAGCCGCCGGAGTCTCCATATCGTATCATTCGAACGTAGTAGTGTGAAACTCGTCCCAACCTAGAAGTATCTGAGTGTTCGTTGATATTACGACTCAACATGGAACCATCACATTTACTCCATCCATGCGGTTGCTAATCGGTTTGTTGATATCAGCAAACGCAACATAAACCGCTCTCCTTTTGACATACGTGTGCTTACCTATAGTACACCAATCTGCCCGAAGCTCGATTACGCATCCGCAGTATGGGATCCGAGTTAGGCATACATTGTCAACGACAGTGAATCTGTTCAAAACCGCATGTCTCGCTTCTCCTTTTCCGACTATTCATCTTAAACCAGGGTTCCATCATTAAAAGCACATACCGATTTCCAAGCACTGCCCCTTGGCCGCAAATCAACGCGTCTTTGCCTTTACTTTATCACCATGCTTTATCATCAAGCTTTTCTTCATGACGATTTATGTCAGTCACACCTGTCGTCTTTTCATGCCGGGATCACTATTTCAATATCCAGCGCGTACCGTGCCAGAGTTACATTATGAAAGTTTTTTTATACCCCGCACCGTCATTGATAGAAACAGCTTTGCCCTCTGCTATTGCCACTGAAAGAAAGCTTGCCAATTTCTCTATTTTCTACGCAATGCCAATGGTTTGCCTTTATGTATAAGTTTCGTTTGTTGTCAGTTACTATTAAGTAGTTGCATTAATACCATACTCTATGTCAGCTTGTATATTTTCACCATATGATTGCACTCTGAGAATAATTTCTTTTTGTAATTTTTATATTTTTACACTCGTTTTATTCCCGCTAAACTCTGTTAGCATGCTTTTGTTATGCACTTCATCCTACTGTTCTGTGCGTCTGCCCCTTTGTAATCCCTTATGTGCTGTGGTGCCCCCACTTCCTCTGATGTAATACTCTCCACGAAGGGCCTTTATAGTGTCACGTCACGTGATGGTCAAGAATACCGTAGCGAAACTGTGAATGACGAAAATACTTAGTGTTAGAGCATGTGCCCCTAAAATCAAGTGACATTTAAAACACAACGATGGCGGCGAACGCAGTCGGCGATCGTTGTGTTTTGAATGTAACTTTCATTTAGGTGCACCAGTTCTAACAATGAATAGTTTCGTCTTTCACGGTTTTGCTACGGTGTCCTTGACCGTCACTACGACGTCACACTATAAAGGTAGTCGGCAATCGTTGAACATCTGATGTGCGGGTCAAGCGCGCCCGATTTTATGCATGGTGCGAAGAACAGCGTCAGCGCTGGTGCCCGCGGGCCTTCCAGAAAGTACTACACAATTCACGTTGCCCATACAGTCAGATTTCGCAAGGTTCGGTAACAACAGACAATAGAAAAATCGATAAAATTCGTGAGACTTCCGGTACATGCAGGCGCGTCGAGCTGTGAGCGATGACGTTTAACATTTGCTATCCCATGAAAAGCGGTCAGGCGAGAAAGATAAGCAAAGTGCACGTGTCATCGCCCCTATTAAAAACATCGTCCGGTTGCTGCGAACAAGCATAAAAGGGAAAATGAAAGCACCCATAATAAAGAAAAGAAAGAACAAAGCAACACAGAAACAAAGTAAAAAAAGATCGTCCGCGTGTGAAGAAAGACCTAAAGGGACACTAAAGGTTAATATTATGTCAACGTGGACTGTTGAAATTCCATCCCAGAAACCTAGAAACACTTGTTTCGTGCGCTGAACAGACTTACTTTAAGAGAAAATGCAGTGTGACGCGTCCACGTACCTATAGCGCAGTTCAAATCGCCCGCCCTCCGATCGAGGAGCGGTGACGTCATGGTCTCACAGTGACGGTGCGCCGTCCACGAGTAAAACGGCGCGCGCAGACGGCGCTACAGATTTTCTGCGCAACACGCAAACGCGCGGCCAGAAACAGCCAAGATAGAGCCGACAGCAGCGCGAAACCGGAACTATGGTGGCTAGCGGAAGGAGAAGCTAGCGACGATAAGCTGGTTTTTATTTTATGACGCCAACTTTGACGCTCGTTGCAATGGACAACCCCGACGACGACACATTGGCTCGCGATGCTGCAGTTGTTCTTGCGCTTCCGGGAATGCAGGCAATACCGACGGAACAGCGCTACGGGAAAGCATTGCTTTGAAAGGCATTCCGCACGACTTCGGTAAGTCGGCGTTGAACTCGTAATACTCTGGAATAAAGTGCAGCGGGCACACTATGCTATTTTTCGGCTCTTTGCCAGCGCGCTGTGGAACGGAGAGGTTCAGTCGTTGGCTAACTGTGATAAGTAACGTTGGACTCGCTGCTGCAACTGCCCTTGGCCAAGTTCCACGGATGTTCGCGCATCCCACGACATCACATGGACGTGGCATTCTCGCTGCTTGTTCCAAATGCAAGTTTCGCAAGCCAGCAGAACCAGTGTAGCACGACGCGATAACGAAACAACTGAAACTCCAAAGCGCGCGCGGCGCAAAACTAAACCTTTCGACCACCCATACTACGGAAGGGTAGCGTCAAACTGTTATTTTTTCTTAGAATCGAACAGAAGTAGACATGTAGCATTTTCGTCCATTATATAACGTAATGAAACGATCTTCTTAATACGAGTACTACTGACATAAATTATTATGAGGAGTGCCTTACATATCGGGCTAGTACCGGAATGTCGCTGGGGGGGGGGTCTCAAATTGTGTCATGCATTTACCTCAATTTCTCGTTTACTAAAGCTCTGCTCGCGATTATATTGACGCCGTAGACGTTCTAGAGTATTGCTTTATCACTTTATCTTGACTTCATAGTAACCTTTAGCGTCTCTTTAAACCGCACCACGTGGGCCATTTCAGGTCGTGTGCGGTGCTACTACGATTTCGAAGTTCCGTCGGGCACGACCTCATAGTACAGTGCGGAAATATATCGCGTGATCTGGTAAGTAGAACTGACATTTGAACGAGTTTGTACTAGTGGAACATCTTAGAGGTGCAGCGCAAAATGACTGAGCCAAAAAGGTGGATCGACACCGGACAGCGTTGAACTTGTTGCTTGTGTTCAATAATAATAATAATAATAATAATAATAATAATAATAATAATAATAATAATAATAATAATAATAATAATAATAAGAATTGTTGGCATCTTACAATAATCGTACATCAGAAGGCAGGCACGTCAAAGCCAAGGAAGTGGCTTGCGTGACTTTGCCCGGCATGTCGGCAAACAAAGTCAAGATGGCAACATGTACACAAATGAAAAGCTCCTGAAGTTTATCACACAAAAATGAAGCAGAAACTCAGTTGAAATCAGTGACAAAAGAAATACAAGAAACAAGAGAAGAGAAATGTAGTATTATACATATCTTACAGTGCCTTCAACATTTTTTTTCAAGTTTCGTTTCGAAGTTCACAAAGAACAAACTTAACGGAGACGAAAGGGCAACGGCGCCCTTTCGACGATGCCCCTGCCGCCATGTCGGCGCCTCGAATTGTCACGAGACCGTACGCTGTGAGGAAGCGTGTTGCATGTATAGCGATGGCTGCGCTAACAGCCGTGAAACTTCGTAAAGTATGGTCGCGCGTTGAAGAATGCCGCCTCCTCGTGGTGCATCCTCGCCCAGGCCGACTCCACGTCAATGTTGCTATATTGGCCGGCTTCTTTTCCTTACAGTCGCGCCCCACCACCACTTGTGCGTGAAAAGCATCGACCGACTGGTGCAGAGCACAAGTTCGCGCCGCTGCTCTTTCGTCTCCGTTATGTTTGTTCTTTTTGAACCCGCTGAACTTAGCTTTGTGGCAAGTGCGGCGTCTTTTCGCGCTGTTTTCGTTTACAATGAGCTGCTGCGCCGTCGAATTTCTAAATAGATTCAGCGAAGGAAGAAAGCGTTTCGGGATACCGCTCAGTAAGCGCGAGAGATTAAAAAGAAAGACGTGGGTTCAAGGAAGTGGGGGGAAGGTCATGCACATGAATAGTCGATGCAATATGCGAGTCTCTTCGTAGTATAGTATGCGTCGAAGCTTGCGTAATTCGCTGCGGGCCATAACCCAGTAGATGTTACACAGTTCTCTGAGCACGTTGCTATCTCCTTGAACATTTTAACACAATTCTTTCGCAACGTATAGTTTCTTTATATAACCACTTCGTAGTCGCATTTTGTGCGCTTAATTGTTATGTACGCCACGAGGCTTGAATTAGCGTTCACGCGAGGCTGCATGCAAGTGCTTCATTGCAAAACTTTTAGATTCAGCTCAGTCCTTTTGAATAAATTAGAGGGTCGGCTATGAACACTCATCTTAGGAAAGCACTCTTCATTTTGTGGTTACTTACTATACACTTTTTGTTCGCCTCTTTCGTTCGTTTTCGTCGCTGACGGTCCACCGGCGGATATGGCATACAAATGCACCAGTGAGAACAGTGGCTGCGCTCCTAAAATCGAGTTACGGGGCGCGTTCACCGCCAACAACACTATCATGGATCTTTGATACGTGCACCTGCTAATTCGGGTTAGCTTTAAAGTGTGTGAAGGTTTAGGTGCGGCAGTGGAGCACTCGCAAAAAAATATTGCTGTTTGTGGAGCGCATTTAGCAAGAGTATACTTGAACCTACGCATAATATACCAAGTACTGATTCAGGTATTCTTCAAAGGCGTAAAAATTGGCGCGTACCGTTCCGCATATTATGGTTAATTAAACAAAGAAGGCCCGTGTTTGAAGCCTGCTCCCAACCTCATCCTGTTAGAATACATGAGACTTACGATTTTGTCAACTTACCCGAAGGAACACAGAGCGAAACAAAGGCACAACACGAAGCGGTACTGGGAACTGATGATTTAATGAAGCGAACGCAGAGCTTATAAATATGAGACAAACCTGTGCAGCCAAAGAGCAACGAAAAAAAAAACCAATAATAACAGACAGCAACCTTTAACAGATGTGCGATACGAATTCTAAGAAAAACGCTGAAGACTACTGAGGCACCGGACAGGTGTGCGTCACATTAAAAGAAAGAAAGTACATTCTGAAAAAGAGCAACTTACGCCGAGCTAAGGTAATGACTATCCTTAAAGCGTCGCATGGCCACTGCCTCTACTATCTCTCTTATCAGCTGACAATCTTTTCTGCCGATAATCTCAGTCTCTGCTAACTATGTTGTGCTAAATGTGCTCATGCCATTTCACTCAGTATTTATCTAATATTTGATGAATCATTACGTACTCGCTCGAACACGCGTAGGCCAAGTCTACATTTGCCCTGCTCTCTCTTTATCAGCGTTCGAAGCACTTCCCTATCTCCTTTCCTCCCATTCTCTCCCGGTGGCAGTCCCGTAAACATGCTGCCCGCCAGGAACGCGAGGTGGAAAAAAATGCGAACCGACCATGCGGCCCCAATCGCGAAAACAGTGAACGTTTCATCTGAGCAACGGCCAAGCTTCGGAGGGAATTTGTGGGGAAGTGATTTTGTGTGGCTGGTGTTGGGTGTTACCGCTTCTGGGTTTCAAGTGACCTCACAATCACTACTGCACTGCGCAATCTCGACGAACGCACGATCGCCTTGGCTACGGTAAACCAGTGTGTGGCCTTGGACTGCGCTACAGCGCTACAGCGCTGGTTCTTGGCGACGTTGGTGTTGTCTTCCGCGTTCGGGCTTGGGTCACGGCTTTGTGAAGGCGTCCGTATATGAACGCAAAGCATCTCCACCAGATTTCACATGGTAGCGAGGGTAAATAACACAGTAGAAATACTGTACAAAACGAAACTAGCTTTTATTGGGCGAATATGTGCCCACAAAACAGGCTACGCTTATAGCACAACGATCGCGGCGAACACAGTCTACGGTCATCGAAATCTGATGAGTGGGTCAAGCGCGTCAGTTTTTATACCGGAGTCATCAAATGTTCAAGTGCAATCGCTGGTACCCGCGAGTCTTCCAGAAAGTTCTACACCATTCCCGACGCGCATACCTGTAATCAGATTACGCAATCGACAACAGCCAGCGGATAGAACCATCGATAACATTCCAGAAACTTCCTAGACATGCACGCACGTCCTGCGCAGAGCAATAATACTTGTTAGACGGTGAAAATCGTGCACCCGTAAAAGACAAATAAGTTCACGTGTCACTATTGTCAGCAGTGCTTCGAGCATCTCACCGCAGCACCTGAGCAAGCTTGTTACGATGCTTGGTTGGACTGGTCGCACTGACTTGCTGCGGAACGTAGCCACTCCCTTGCGTGGTCACTCTAGTGTAGACAACACTTAACATGCGCGGCCGATCTTTTGTGTACAAAATTTGGGAAAACAAGCTTTCTTTTCCAATTTTCAATTATTAAGAAATATTATCGCCATTCGTTTTACATTTGTTCGCAGTCGCTCGAGGGACTATCTTTCTTTTTTTTTCATTTCGGATACATTCTGTACAATAGCGGAGAAGAGAAAATTGTCGAAAGTTTGCAGGCTAGTGACACCTTTATTTTAACTATAAATGCTCTATAAAGCGCAGCAAATCGAGGCATTTGGAACCTATATATTTCGAAGCTTTCTGTAACTGCATACAATGCCCAAACACGACTTCGTGTTTATGGTATGTCTACACAAAGTGACGCCGAAGGCTTTATTCAGGCATTGTAGAGAGGCTAATGCAATTGCAACGCCGCTGCCGTTGGATGGATGGATGTTATGAGCGTCCCCTTTGGAACGGGGTGGTGGATTACGCCACCAAGCTCTCGCTATTATACTGCCTTAATGTCCTACCTAGCTTAAACAATAAAAAAGAAGAAAAAAACACCATGAACTACCACACCCAAATTTTCTGATCCCCTATTGCGAACAGTGCTTTTGTACCTCTGTGGTGTTTGTCATTTCCCTACTTTTCTTCCAACAATCCTCCAATCGCATCTTACTAATGTCTATTGTGGACATGTTTACCACTGCTCTCGCTGAACCAAGTGTCTCAAGGAGGCCAGTGGTGCCTAAATTGACCGCTGGGTAGACGTCGTCACATTTCATTAAACCTGCTCCATAGTTTGCCTTGCTTCAGCGCAGCAAGCACATGCTAAGACGAGCACCAGACTGATCTGCTAAGGGGAGCGCCATCTAGTGGAGGCACAAGGAGCCCAGGGGCACCCGCGATGCGCGGAGTCCACTGTGATTGGTTGGCCTATAAAAAGAGTCGGGACGCAGCACCCACGGCCGGAAACAAACGCGTCGCTCTAAAGAAACGTGACCTGCAGAGACCTCCAGCTGTAACGTGAACTTCTTGCGTGCCGCTGCCGACGGTAGCGATACGCGAAAGATTTTGCCGGCCTTCGCCAATGGCACATGGGCTGCTTTAGCAGTACTTCTAAGTGTTTTCTAAGTATACGTATGATCCCATTCTAAGAAAAGAGGCGACCTTTAGTTTAAGGATTGAGCCCGAGTCTGCAACCTTCAACTGAGCGCACAAGAAAACACAAGAGCCCGCGCAGATGGGAGCGTGTTTACCTGCTTCTTCCGTGACGACATTCAAAGCAGATACCGGAGGATCGTGCGTAGGTTGACTTGCGTCTTTGTCTGCTTTCTAATTCTGCGGCACCGGGTGCAAGGTGTGGCAGTATTTAAATAATTCTGTGAAGCGAAATATGCGCATGTTTAAAAATATCGCCAGCGCTTTCGGACAACGTGCACTATTAAAAAAAAACGGCATAGGAAAATGCGTAAACTGTGCCGACTCCGTTGGAACGCAAATTAAGCAGGATATTCATAGAATGCTGCAATACATTACAGGGGCATTTTGTCATCAATCCCAAAGCAAGATTGCAAGAACGTGGGAAAATTACGGTGGTTAACACAGCCTGAGTGGGAAGATGCCACGAGGTTCAATCACAATGGTCAATACGTACTGGCAAGCATGGAACATAGCATGCAATTTAGGGGCATCAAAAGCTTGACATAACGCCACAATTTACCTCAAATTTCGCAAATACTCTGGTTTCTGGTCATAGCAATAAAATGACCGTAGCAGTAAAGAACAGATTCAAGAGATTGCACTAAATACCATCGGTGAGGCCACCGCATTGGGGAAGCGTATTCGAGTTGGGGTCAAACTGAGCAAGCTCTCAAGAAAGAGAAGGCGGGCTGTGGCCGTTCCGTATTGCATAACCAAACCCAATGGATGCTTTCGCATTAATTTGGTCGATGCGACGTGCACTCCAATGTAATTACGAGATAAGTCACGAGGGGCCCTATTTCTGTTAAGAGCGTTGGTACAGTTACAAAGTGCTTCTACCCGGGTAAATAATATAAGTTCGCATATTTTTTTCGATGTGGAGGCCGATCGGGCGCTTCTGAGGTGGATGTATGGCAACACAACCATCTAATAATAAGATATAATTGGCGCCATCAACTGCGACACTTATTTCCAGGGTTTTTTTGTGTTCTTGTTTCTTACTTGTCAAAGAATGCGGTAAGCAAATTTATGTTTACCTTTCTAAAGAGAGTCCCTCGAGAGCCAGATGAGACCTGTGATACCAATGCTTTATGCGTTAAGGCGAAATAACGCAGAGGTATGCGGGTATGCAAGAAGCCTTGTTATTCATTTAAGAAGTGGCACCGATTTTCATTTCTCGTATGACGCGAACATTTTTAAAGCAAGGATTCGAAAAATATTTCTAAACTTTGATTGATGACAACAGTCTGTTTTCACAGGTTGACGTACTTTTTTGAGAAAGAGAATTTAGGCATGCATAGGGATTGGAGAAGAAAATGAAGCGGTAAATGGTAACTAAATTAACCAAGACAGAATAAAGAGATGACAACATCAGTTGCCGTAGGCCGGACAAGGTAGAGAAACGCAGATACCAGCTGTATGTTTGATGAACTACTGTTACGATTGAAAAGCCAATAGTGATCTTCAATAAATCGCGCGCATTACTAGCGCGTAATTTAACTGGCTCTGATAAATGTCAATGTAACAGGAGTATGCGCGTACTATATCTTTGTGAAACTTCATTTTCGTACTTTTGAGTTAGGAGTTCAGATCAGAAAGGAAGCGTCAGAGTGGTCTGGTAACTGGTAAGATGAGCCAATGATGGCATTTGGACGGCATTACTTGACGCAAATCCCCTAAAAGTCTCATATTTTGATGGCGGCAACGAATAATTGTAAACTGCAGTTTCTTATAACAATCGAACACTGCTTCTTTTTTACGATACCTGCATTTTCTAGCGATACTGGAATCATTTGAGCCACAAAGTTTATCACTGTGTATAATGTCAGAATGCCGCCATAATTTTTTTCGATGATTATTCGGTATTATTATTATTAACGTATTAACAGAGCTTGATGCGGCCGCTGAGGATGCTGCGTATGTTGCTGAAGCAGTATTCTATTGTTATACAAAACTGCGGTTTACAATTATTCGTTACCGCCATCAGAAACTGAGACCTTTAGGGGATTGGCGTCAAGTAATGTCGTTCTAATGCCATCATTGGCTCATCTTACCAGTTGCCTCACCACTCTGACGCTTCCTTTCTGCTCTGAACTCATAACCCAAATGTACGAAAATTAAGTTCCACAAAGATATCACGCGCATTAGCATACTTCAGTTACATTGATATTTATTAGAGCTAGTTAAATTATCGTGTTAGTAATGCGTGTAATTTATTGAAGTTCACTCTTGGCTTTTCCATCGTAACAGTAGTTCATCAAACGTATAGCTGGTATCTGCATTTCTCTACTTTGTCCTGCCTACGGCAACTAAGCTTGTCATCTCTTGATTCTGTCTGGGTTGATTTCGTGACCATTTATTCCAACATTTTTCTTCTGCAATACCTATGCATGCCTAAATTCTTTTTCTCAAAAAGTATGTTAAACTGTGAAAACAGATTCTTTTGTCATCAACCATAGTTCAGAAATATTTTGCGAACCCTTCCTGTAAAAATTCTGGCATCATATGAAAAATGAAAATCGATGCCACTTCTTAATTGAATAACAAGGCCTCTTGCTTACCCGCATACATCTGCGTTATTTTGCGTTAAACCATAAAGCATTGGTATCACAGGTCTTATCTGCCTCCCGAGGTACTCTCTTTAGAAAGGTAAACATCAATTTGCTTAACGCATTCCTTGACGAGTAATAAAACATAACGCATAAACAACCCTGGAAATAAGTATCGCAGTTGATGGCGCCAATTATACCTTATTATTAGATGCTTGTGTTGTCATACATCCGCCTCAGAAGCGCCCAATCGGCCTCCACATCGGAAAAAAAATGCGAACTTATATTATTTACCCGGGTAGAAGTATTTTTTACTGTACCTACGCTCTTAACAGAAATAGGAACCCTCGTGACTTATCTCGTAATTGCATTGGGGTGCACGTCGCATCGACCAAATTAATGCGAAGGCATCCATTGGGTTTGGATATGCAATACGGAACGGGCACAGCCCGCCTTCTCTTTCTTGAGAGCTTGCTCAGTTTGACCCCAACTCGAATACGCTTCCCCAATGTGGTGGCTTCACCGGTGGTATTTAGTGCAATCTCTTGAATCTATTCATTACTGCTACGGTCATTTTATTGCTATGACCAGAAACCAGAGTATTTGCGAAATTTGAAGTAATTGGTGGTTTTATGTCAAGCTTTTGAGGCCCCTAAATTGCATGCTATGTTCCATGCTTGCCAGTACGTATTTACCATTGGGATTGAACCTCATGGCATCTTCCCATTCAGGCTGTGTTAACCACTGTAATTTTCCACGTTTTTGCAATTTTGCTTTGAGATTGGTGACAAAATGCCCCTGTAACGTATTGCAGCATTCTATGAATATCCTGCTTAATTTGCGTTCTAACGGAGTCGGCACAGTTTAGGCATTTTCCTCTGCCGTTTCTTTTAGTAGTGCACGCGGTCCGAAAGCGCTGGCGACATTTTTAAGCATACGCATATTTCGCTTCACAGAATTATTTAAATACTGCCACACCTTGCACCCGGTGCCGCAGAATTAGAAAGCAGACAAAGACGCAAGTCAACCTACGCACGATCCTCCGGTATCTGCTTTGAATGTCGTCACGGAAGAAGCAGGTGAACACGCTCCCATCTGCGCGTGCTCTTGAGTTTTCTTGTGCGCTCAGTTGAAGGTTGCAGACTCGGGCTCAATCCTTAAATTAAAGGTCACCTCTTTTCTTAGAATGGGATAATACGTATACTTAGAGAACATTTAGAAGTACTGCTAAAGCAGCCCATGTGCCATTGGCGAAAGCCGGCAAAATCTTTCGCGTATCGCTACCGTCAGCAGCGGCACGCAGGAAGTTCACGTCAAGGACAGCTGCAGGTCTCTCCAGGTCACGTTTCTTTAGAGCGACGCGTTTGTTTGCGGCCGTGGGTGCTGCGTCCCGACTCTTTTCATAGGCCAACCAATCACAGTGGACTCCGCGCATCGCGGGTGCCCCTGGGCTCCTTGTGCCTCCACCAGATGGCGCTCCCCTTAGCAGATCAGTCTGGTGCTCGCCTTAGCATGTGCTTGCTGCGGTGAAGCTAGGGAAACTATGGAGCATGTTTTAATAGAATGTGACGACGTCTACCAGCGGTCGATTTAGGCACCACTGGCCTCCTTGAGACCCTTGGTTCAGCGAGAGCAGTGGTAACGTAAACATGTCCGCAATGGGCATTAGTAAGAGGCGATAGGAGGACTGGTTGAAGAAAAGTAGGGAAAGGACAAAAGAAATGGAGACGTACAAAACACAGTTCGGAATAGGGGATCAGAAAATTTGGGTGTGGTAGTTATTAGTGTTTTTTTCTCCTTTTTTATTGTTTAACCTAGGAAGGACTCTAGGCTGCATAATAGCGAGAACCCCGTTCCAAAGGGGACGCTCATAACATCTATCTATCCAACGGCAGAGGCGTTGGCAATGCATTAGTCCCTCTGTAATGCCTGAATAGAGCGTTCGGCGTGATTTTGTATAGGCATGCCATAAACACGAATTCGTGTTTGGGCATTGTATGCAGTAACACAAAGCTTCACATTGTATAGGTTCCAAATGCGTCGATTTGCTGCGCTTTATAGAACATTTATAGTTAAAGTTAAGGTGTCACTAACCTGCGAACTTTAGATAATTTTCTCTTCTCCGCTCCCGCGACGGTCCCGCGACGGTCCCACGGCCTCCGAGGAGCTGGACATTCAGTTTAATGACCCGCTACTTACTTATCACGAAATCACCTCATACTATCGAAAAGGCAGAATGAAATATCCGCTCCCGCACTCCTAACTCGAACGCGCGCAGGCGGCCGCGTTTCGAATGCTACAAACGGACTCGTATCCGTCACGAGGCCTACTGAGTCGCTATAACTCGGACATCCCGGCAAATTGCCCAGAGTGCCAAGAAATTTATTGCTCACTCTCGCACATGCTGTGGCAATGTACCGCGTTACCAAAGGGCCCGCTCTCTAGTGAGCCCGAATGGGAAGAAGCCCTCAAAAGCCCGGACCTCAAACTCCAGCTCAAGGCCGTCCAGAGGGCCCAAGAACTGGCGGAGCGTCACCACGTTCCCGTCCCGACTTGGGCGTCGCCTACGGTTTCGGCCCGAGGAGCTCCCCGTATGGGATCTCTAACGGCTTACAACTCCTCAGGACCTCACTGAAGTTCTTGACTGACTGAATGACTTCTCCGCTATTGTACAGAATGTATCCGAAATAAAAAAAAAACACAAACATAGTTCCTCGAGCGATTGCGAACAAATGTAAACGAATGGCGATAATATGTCTTATAATTCAAAATTGGAAAAGAAAGCTTGTTTTCCCAAATTTTGTAGACAAAAGATAGGCCGCGCATGTGTAGTGTTGTCTACACTAGAGTGCCCACGCGAGGGAGTGGCTACGTTCCGCAGAAAGCCAGTGCGACCAGTCCGACCAAGCTTCGAAGCAAACTTGCTCGGGTGCTGCGGTGAGGTGTTTGAAGCACTGCTGACAATAGTAACACGGGAACTTATTTGTCTTTTACGGTTCAGTGGTTTTCACCGTCTAACAATTGATATTGTTATGTTAAGGAAGTTTCTGGAATGTTATCGATGGTTCTATCCGCTGTCTGTTGTCGCCGAACCTTGTGTAGTTTGATTACATGTATTCGCCTTGCGAATGGTGTGGAACTTTCTGGAAGACATGCGGGTACCAGCGATTACTCTTGAACATTTGTTAGCTCCGGTATAAAAACTGACATGCTTGACAAGCTGATCCGATTTTGGCGATCGTAGACTGTGTTCGCCGCTATCGTTGTACTTAATCGTAGCCTGTTTTTGTGGGCACATATTCGCCCAATAAAAGCTAGTTTCGTTTTCTACAGTATTTCCACTGTGTTATTTACCGTCGCTACCATATGACATCTGGGAGAGGTCCTTTGCGTTCATATACGGAAACCTCCGCAAAGCCGTGACCCAATCCCGAACGCGGAAGACAACACCAACGTCGCCAAGAACCAGCGAAGTAGCTGCATGCGAAGTAGCAGCCCAGGGGCACGTACTTTTGCCAGAGATGACCAAGAAGATCGTTGCCAAGTCAATCCCAATGGCAGCCCCAGTGTCGCACATCGTGCTACAGCAGCAAAGGGAGCTTCCGACGTTCCACGGTTCAACATTCGAGGATTCGGAAAGTTGGCTCGAAACTTTTCAGAGGTTTGCTCTATTTAATAGCTGGCACCGTGACGATAAACTGCCACATGTCTTTTTAGCATTGCAAGTCGCCACGACGACGTGGTTCGAGAACCGAGAAGCCATCTTAACGGCGTGGGATCACAAGCGTCGTACGCCAAGAACGGGCCCAGTCTCTATTAGAAACGCGAGTGCAGCTGCCTTATGAGACCACCGCGACATTCCTGGGGGAATTGAGCCGTCTACTTCGTCACGCCAACTAGCAAATCCGTTTTTCAAGACGCTCGTCAATTATTCTTTCTAGGATATTCCTACAATCATTACACTCTTCATCATTGCCAAGCGACTGAACGTGGCGAAGGTAGTTCCTGTTCAGAAATCATGTAACACACATTTTTCCCGAAAACTACCGTCCCATATCACTGACCAGCGTTCCCTGTAAGATTCTGGAGCATAAATACATTGCCACATAGTTGATTTTCTTGAGACGAACTCTTTTTTTAACAACAGTCAGCATGGCTTTAGGAAATCGTTCTCCTGCGAAACGCGACTAGCTTGCTTTACTAACGACCTCTTTTCTAACACCGACTTAGGATTTGACACCCATTGCATCTTTATCGATTTTGCTAAAGCCTTCGATACCGTATCGCATAACCTACTAATCCATAAACATAGACTTCATAACATTGACCCGCTAGTACTAGACTGGATTAAAAACTTTCTTACTAATAGAACGCAATACGTGATCGCGAGCAATTCGTCGTCCGCGCCCCTCGCGGTAACGTCAGGCGTGCCGCAAGGGTCGGTTCTAGGTACTATACTTTTGCTAATCTATATTGATGATCTTGCTTCCTGTGTGAAGTTTTCAACTATTAGGATTTTGCTGATGACTGCGGTATACATCATGAAAAACAAACCTCACTGATTCTCGTACACTTCAAGACGACATTAATAACGTTTTGTGATGGTGTAACAAGTCTTCTATGAAACTTAACTTGGGCAAATGTAAATGCATGCGCGTATCACAGCGTACCAATACTACTAATCTGCATACATATTTCCTCAATAATAGCGCTCTCTCAGTTGCCTCATCGCACAAATACCTTGGACTGAACATCACCAGCCACCTTTCCTGGCACATGCATGTCGACATTATATGTAGCAATGCCAATCGCATGTTGGGCTACCTGCGCCGAAACTTGTCATCTGCACCATCGTCACTGAAACTAACTCTCTACAAAACATTAGTTCGTTCCAAACTATAATACGCATGCGCTATTTGGGACCCGGCTAACATTACACTCATAAACAGCACAGAAGCGATTCAAGATCGTGCAGCGCGTTTCATCTGATCAAACTACTCCCGATATGCTAGCGTTACCTCAATGAAAACAACGCTTAACTTGCCAGAACTTCCGTTCCGTCGTTGATGCTTCCGCCTTTCGCTCTTGCATAAAATGTGCTGCTACAACCATCTGTTGAAAGAACAGCTTATCACCCAACCGTCATACATAACATCTCGCACTGACCACAGTTTCGAAGTTCGTGTGCCGTCTTCAAGTACTAAACTTTGCAGCAATGCGTTCATTCCTAGCACAAGGAAAGATTGGAACCATCTTATCGCCACCGTTGCAGCCATCCTGGATACCAACACTTTCAAAACCAGAATTCATGAAATGCCACGTTGTATATGTCTCTGTATCTTGCAGAATTTTTGTGTTATGTCACGCACTCCTTTCTGTAATGCCTCCGGGCATTGAAAGTATCAAAATATAAACAAATAAATAAATAAATAAATAAATGTCTGAGGAGAAGAGAGTCCGAGGGCTCATGTGTGATGGGAAAACGGAACTTTTCACTGGAGTGATACAAAGCCCAACGAAGACCGCCGACGAGTTTCTTCGCGAGGCCAGCAGCACCGAGAAGACGCTCAAAATGCGGAACCGGGAATTCGTCCGTCGCCCCAACTCTACAAATTACGCCGGAATTCAATCACTGGCCACAGACGATCAGCGTGAGATTGAGATCGGTCGTACGGGAAGAGCTGCAGAAGTTGTACGCAAGGTCGCTGCCAAAAGCGGCCTCAGTCGCCGAAATCGTCACAGAAAGGGTTCAGCGATCGCTTGGAGTTTCTGAGGTGCAACCACAATCACCGCAGCCCAGACCGGAAGTGATGACCGACGCTGTCGTCGCCCGCCGTCAAGGTCCCCCTCCATTACCACGCCAGGGCACTGTGACGCCGCAATTGCATCGTCCAGCGCCGCCGCCGACAGCACACCTACCTGTCGCCCAGCGCAGCTACGCGAGAAAGACGGACGTTTGGCGCTAACCCGACTATGGTGGCTAGAAGGGGAAGGTGGCGCCAGCGGCGGCATATTCGCCGAGAAAGCGCGATCCTCTCGTTGATGCGCTGCCGCAAAGGCCACGGTGGCACTGCGGTCAGCTTGGCGACGCAGTCACGCGGTAGGGCGCGTGTGCAACTTCCCGCGGTGTCTGGCCGGCGCGACACCGTTCCTGTTTCTTCGCGGCTGCCAAAGTGTTCTCTCGTTTATGGCAATATGTATTTCGCTGCTGACATGGTAATGTGAGTGCCGGACTTCGCCGAACAGATGAATTCCAACGCAAAAAAAAAAAACGCGAGGCAGCGTCACTGCTTCGCCCCTGGCTCCACGTCCGGCTATGTGTCGTCGAGGCAGCAGGGAGGGTGCTCTAAACTTAGGAGGGTGCTCTAAGTTGCATATTTCTTCAAGGTCGAACGTCTTAATCTTTTATTTAGTGGAAAGTGATATCCTTGCCTCCCCATTTCTTAGTGGGTGTTCAATGTTTAATGTTTTTCTTTCAAATTACACAAAAGCATATGTAAATGTGATACTTTTTATATTGAATTACCCTGAATGTATGATGTGCAGTGCTTTGCTATTACTACGATGTGCAATAAATTTTTCCTATGCTTTGTATTACCTGTTCTGAACCCCATTCACATTTTTGGAGTAAGCTGACACTTCATGTTACTGAAACTTAAGGAATGAAAGACACCGGGAAAGGACAGCCAACCTTTATTTTTTCTCATTTAATAACCCTTTTAATTTCCTTTTTACATATTCCTTTATGCCCTGAGGCAATAAACAACGTTATTAAAAAAATGCAATCGCACAGACCCGAAACATATTTCCATCCTAATTCTTTTGGTTTGTGTCTCCTACTGTCGTCATGCACTATCTTGACCACGCGGGACTCATTCGGACCCTTCAATTCCTGAAACTGAAAGGATTCGCGAATAACGCTTTAGATACGCCGGTGTGTTACGCAGCAGATGTATTGCCGAGGCAACCACTCGATTTTAATGGTTTTGTTTGTGGGGTTTCACGTGCCAAAGTGACTCAGGCTATGAGAGATGCCGTAGTGGAGGCATGAAGGACTGTGGAAATTTCGACCACCTGGGGTTCTTTGACGTGTACTAACACCGCACAGCAAACGGGCCCCTTGTTTTTCACCTCCATCGAAAAGCGGCCGCCGCGCCCGGGATGCCATCCCTCATCCTTGGGCACAACAATCGGGCGCCCTAACCACTGCACCACCACCAAAATTGCATTCTGTCAGCCGTAGTCATGTTCGACTAGCGTTTAATGAGCTAAATCATTGCTTGCAACAACATCACTGAAAGGCCGACGCGTTGCATGCACGGCAGGCCTGCGTCCTTGCGTATGCTCAAAGCCAGTGGCGCGTACCATTCATCGCATTACGGCCAACAGCGTCACGTACGCCCGGCTTGAAATGGAGGAGCGGCTTCCATCCGCCGTTGGCGTCACCTCTCCCTTCTCGCAGAACCCACGCCCTCGGGAAGCTGAACGCCCTCGTGACACCGCCTACTATCTCGCTACTACTGAGTGGAGCCCTCGACGACCATCCAGTTCACTGTCACCAGGCCGATACCTGTCACCGCAGAGCCGTCCATACGTTGGCACAGCCTGGGGCCAATGTCCATAGTCAGAAAACTAAAAGCAGCAACCGATGGAGCTGCGGTTTCTTTTCGTCAAACTGACGAAGTTCCTCCGCCGCCGACCAAGACGCTGAAGTGATTATCTCGACGACATCACAACGACACGCCGCCATGCCGACGAAGCCTGGAAGCAAATAATGCACTGGCCAAAGACCTGACGACGCGAAGCACCAGGGACACTTCATCTCGACGATGCAGATATCTGACGCCAAGACCTAACTGGAGCTCAAGACAAACAACAACCGACCTCGATGTGCTTGTTGACGATCAGGCAGTCACCGCCTTGGTGGACACAGCTGGCGACTACTCCGTCATGAGTCGATCATTCGCCGCCAAGCTAAAGAAAGTCAAGAGTGCATAGGACGGACCTCAAATTGTGAAAGCGGGAGAATACCCCATATCACCGATGCGCACCGACACGACAAGAATAACAGATCAAGATTGGACCTACCCTGCAACGCTCGTTGTCACCCAACAGTGGTCAGGAGACGTAATCCTCGTAATGGACTTCAACCGACCCGGCGCATCATCGAACTGAGGTCGAAATCATTAACGCTGTCTACAGACCAAGAGATACTGACGGAGAGGTCTTCCAGTCAGCGTGCCTTGAGTGTGCTTGAGGACCAAGTCAGCATCCCGCCTTGCTCCAGCATTGTCATTTCCGTCGGCAGCGAAACACCCGCAGACGTAGAAGCCGTCATCGAGGGTAACCAAAGTCAGCAGCTCGATCGTGAAATTTACGTCGCAAGAGGGATCGCTCAACTGCACAATATGGTGCTAAGAAACTTCAGCCAGGAGTTCAAGCACATCAACAAGGGCACGACGATCGCATACATCGAGGAAATTGTGCAAACGACAAATACGTTTGCCCTCTCGGATTCTGCCGCATCTACCTCGACCTATCATCGTTCTCGAACGAGACTTCTACATAAATCCAACACTCCCCTGGAGTAAACATCAACAGCTCAGAAGTCTTCCATGACGATACGACTGCTTTTATACGTCATCGTGGATTTCCTAAACACCAGTTGCAAAGCATCTCATAAAGACTGAAAGGTGCGCTCGTTCACTCCGCCAGAGGCCTTTTACCGTGTTCCGACGCGAGAACGTAAAGCTATTATGCAACAAGTCGACGAAATGCTGCACGACGACATCATCCAGCCGTTCACAAGCCCGTAGGCATCTCCTGTCGTCTTCGTGAAGGAAAAGGACGAAACTATATACTTTTCTGCGTCGGTTTGCGTCGACTGAACAAGATGACGAAGGACGTATGCCCTCTCCCTAGGATAGACGACGGAGACGATGCCAGTAGTTAGACGGAACCTCAAGTCTAACTACTGGCATATAGAAGTCGACGAAATAGATCGGAAAAAGACCGCATTCGTCACACCAGGCGGCCTCTATGATTTAGAGGTTATGCCATTTGGAGTGTGCTCGGCCCCGTCCATGTTTCAGCGCGTGATGAAGACGGTTTAAGCAGGATTGAAGTGGCAGACCTGTCTTCTTTGCTTGGATGACGTCGTCGTCTTCGCTGAAAATTTCGACGATCACCTGAGGCATCTTGCGACAGTACTGGAGGCCATCAAGTCGCCAGGGTTCACTCTAAAGCCGGAAAATTGTCGCATCACTTGCGATGAGCTTCTGTTCTTAGGCCACGTCATCAGCAAACCTGGAGTCCACCCCGACCTGCAGGAGATAGCTGCCATCTTAATGTTTTCGCAGCCCATCGAGAAGGCAGTGCGCAAATTCCTTGGCATGTGTGCCTACCACAGGCGCTTTTTCAAGGGCCTTTCGCGCACCGCTAAGCCGCTGACACATCTAACCAAATGTGATGTCGAGTTCAAGTGGGAAACGCCGCAGAAAGATGCATTTGAAGGACTGAAACGACGCATGCAGTCGCCGCCGGTATGTGCGCACTTTCACGAGGACGGCAATTGCGAAATCTATACTTACGCAAGTAACCTTGGCTTCGGTGCCGTCCTAGTACAGAGAAAAGAGGGACATGAGCGGGTGATAATGTACGCTGTTAGGAATGACCTGCCGATGTGACGACATGCAAAGTCTTGCCAGCCAGCTGCGGCAGCGGCGTGAACATATTGATGTGCTGCGTGAACACCTAGTTCACGCAGCGGCGTGAACTAGGTGTACTGTGTGAGGAGGACAATACACCACGTCAGCGACTCCGTCGCGGGAAGGCCGAGATGAGTTCGACGAACCAGGCATTGTTACTGAACTCGCCACCGCCGACCTGGTCTGCCGTGAGCGGGGGAGTTCGCGAGGGAAGGTATTTGGCGGCACCTCTTCACGCGCCTTTCACGACGTAAGACCCGTGTTCTGCGAAGACCGTCTCACCTCGGTGGGGACAGTGAAACACGTGCGTACGTGTGTACGAGCCCTCCTCCTCAAAAAGGCGGGTCATCTACGATGACGTTGGACGCTACGATTTGGCGGTGAACTGCAGTTGTCCCCTCACCTAGGTTTCTAGGGAGAATGGAGTGTTGATAAGCAGCTATTGTCGGCTGCTAGAGAATGCTCTGTGATCGCGCTCGTGAGCTGTGTGCTCTGTGATCATGCTCGTGAGCTGCGTGCTCGTGCTCGAGAAGCAGTGTGTTGTGAGCTTCGTGTTCGCATGCTGTATGTTTCGTCTTGCGTGCTCCATATGGGAGCCACGCTAGACTGTCGAATGTATCCTTTGTTCTAATGTAAAAAGATGTAAATAAATCGTGCTCGCCTAGTCATGTCTCCCCAAGTTCCTCCCTATGACCTACAGCCGTTACAAATGGTAGCAGCGGTGAGATCGTCTGACAGCTCTGACAACGCTAGCCGGTCGCTGTCAAAAGCAGCAGGCAATTGTCCTACGACTGAAATTGCATGCCTTGCCGTCATTTGGGCTTCAGCAAAATTGCTCGCATACGTACGTGGCAGGCCATTCAAAGTCTTCAGCGACCATCACGCATTGTGCTGACTAGGTAAATAAATAACCCTTCAGTATGGCTGGCGCGGCGGAGCCTCAGACTCGAATATGACACCAGTGTAATGTGCAAGTCCGGATGAAAACACTGCGATGCCGATTGCCTATCACGTACACCAAACCGTACCCCAAGAGTCCCAGCTGCGCGCGACGCGTCTCGCGGCGCGAAGGTCGCAACACCAGCCGCGTTTGCCCGAGGATGCCTACAAGATAGTGTTTCGTTCAACCGGGCGACTTACCCTAACCAACCTTCAACCGGGCCAGCTTCACCTGGCCAGGCTAACTGTAGCCAAGAACCTCCAAGCACCAGACGCCCCCAGCTTGATTATCCATCCCCTAAACAATACCTCCACGATGAGTACCCCTCATAAAGCCGACGCGCTGTGCCTGGTCGCCATCAAACAACTCTCCACTCAAACCGAAGGCTACGCCGTCACCGCCTACATCGCCCCCCAGGATGGTGCACAAGTTGAGGACCGCGCAAAGAGCGATGAAACGAATAATGCTAGGCATAACTTTCAGAGACAGAAAGAGAGCGGTTTGGATCAGAGTGCAAACGGGTGAAGACGATATTCTAATAGAAAAAAATGGTGCTGGGCAGGTCATATAGTGCGCAGATCAGATGACCGTTGGACCATTAGGGTGACAGAACGGGTAGAAAGAGAAGGGAAGACGCCCAGCACGTCATTTGAGCGGTTGGAAGTACAGCTGACCGGCGATACCCTGGTGGGACAAGAAGCTCTCGTCCAGCAAGTACGTCGAGCAGCCATGGCCAGTGAAGTCCTGGAATGAAGACACCACCCACCCGACATGAAGGACAACGGCCTCGATTGTCCAGATAAGTGTTTTCTCTCTCTTTCTCTCTCTCTCGCTGCCTCACAACCCAGTGCCTCAAAATAATATTTTGTTTTACCATGAGAAACCACAACCTTATATTTCTGCTTCATTTCGAAAGTAGTACAGCCCATGAAGCAGAAAATCCGGCAAGCGTGCGCTAACATCTGATGGTACCGAAGCCCACGTGACCAAATGATGACGTCCCATTCCCAGCGCGTGATCTGCTGTGGCTCGCACTGCGATATCCCACGGTAAGCAGCGAAGGCGTCGAACGGACGCCGTGGCCCACACAGAAAAAGACTGCCGAATTCCGAAATCCTATTGACTCACGTTCAAATCGGAGCAAGCCCACCCCCAAAATTGACTTTGCCCAACTGGAAAATTGAGTTTTCACACGTTGAAAACTGACCTTGCCCATTCTCAGAATTGGCTTGGGCCACTCCCAAAATTGTCTGTCTCCAATTGCAGAATTACGTTGCCTCAGCCTTAAAACCGACTAGGCCCCTCCGGTTATTGACTTGGCCGACACCCAAAATTTGGGCAGCCTACCCCCCAAATTTCCTTTGTCCAGTTACAAAATTGAGTTGGTCGATACACAGCAAACAGAGGCAGAAATTCTTGAGGATGTCATACGTGATGTGGCCCGTGTCCAGTGCAGTATAGTGTTTCCCAGCGCGAAGAAGCGGGAAGTTGTACTAATTGGTGAAATGATTTGGTAGGAGTCGCATAATGCGTTGCGATCTAGTCAGCCGCAAGCTATTATCGTTGCCAAGGTTAGGTTCTGCCACGCCGTGCTGCCGCTTTACAATCGTTACTAAGTACTGCGGCGTGTGGCGTTTTCGGAGGCGCCGGATGTTTGTGCGCATGCGCGAGTAAGAGCGAGTGCGAGAAAGGAAATGCGGGGGTGCTTGCTCCTTGAATATCTGACTTTGCATAGGCTCTACCACGGTGGTAGAATAGGAGAGGTGGCCAAAAGACCGTTTCGGCAACGCGCCCTCGAGTTGTCCCTGAATTGCGAAGGTAGCAGCAGCGTTAGTCTGGGCCCGGTTCTCGCTCCACTGTATTGAAAGTACGTAGCCGCCGGGCGATCGCGACCACTCAAACTGTGTTTTTACGTCTTTGACGTTTCAGAAAAAGCTTCGCTTTGCAGGGCCATAGACCAGACAGTTCTTTAATCACACTGAACAGTTACGGCCGCTTAAAACGGACTTTTTTCACGTATTTACACGGGACCTCAGAGGCGTTGTTTATTCCTTGTTAATTTGATTGGTATATTTCTTTATTTTGTTGGATACAGATTGGTTTTGAGAACTATGCAGTGACTAATGCGTCCCTGCCCAATATATAACCTTTGAAACGAATATCTGTTGGATATGATCGCGATAAATAAGTGCATCTGTTTCTTGTTCCTCCTTACAAGAATAATAAAAAATATTTTATTATCATGTACGACTATGGCGAAAGTGTATTTACTCTGTTCCCAAAAGTGTTGTTGTCGTGTTAGCCATTATCTATATATACATATATATATATATATATATATATATATATATATATATATATATATATATATATATATATATATATATATATATATATATATATATATATATATATATATATATATATATATATATATATATACGTTTGAGTTTACATGCTTTTGTGTAAAAAAGAAACGATTCTGGCTCATTTGCTGAACTACTACGTATGCCAGAGAAGACAAAATTGAACAGCGCGCGATAAGAGTAAAAACACTGATGACGCTATTAGAACTGGTGGTTGGAACCAGCGCTTCGCAACAAAAGGCGTGGAAGATTTCGGGTTGGCGTACATTCCTGCGCTCAATTTTGCCGTGGCGGTGCATTTATTTATTTGTACACTGCAGCCTTGCAGAAGTATTCACTTTTTTAGCGTAGCGTAATTGTATAAAGAAGTTGAATGCCAATAAAATGTTTCATTACCTTTCGTTTGCTCACTTTTTTTTTGTTGTAGGGAGCTGAACAACAATTGAACAATTGATGAGCGCACAGTGAAATTTATTTACAGCCAGGCGATCATAAATCAACTCCGTCCATAAGCCCAATGCTACCCACAAAGGCATGAAAACCAAATATATTTCACGCTGTACACGCGCCAGCGAGAATTAGCCCGCTTCCAGAAAAATGCAGGCGCGTCCCTTGCGATCACCGTTTCGTGTCAGTCTTGTAGAGATAACCAGCGCCGATTAGAAATTTGCAAGCTCCATAGAGCTTGAGATGCTTACTTTTGTGGGCAAGGCCAACAGGCAGCCCCTACAAACTATTGCAATCATAAACAGAGTTTCAAAGCCAGCAAAAATGCGATAATAATCGACATTTTACAGCACAGCGCGAGCTTGCGATGCGTGTCTTTGAGCACATAAACTTATTTCGCCACCTGGCGACAGCTGTAGACACTCGAGAAGGGAGGCGACGTGCTTGCGGCGGTCGTCTGGCGTTGAATCCAGTGACATTTGCATCTCCGTAATGCAAGCGGTTAGTACATTTGTAGAACGTGACACACAGAAAAAGCACTGAGGGCGGAATGGAAAGCTGGGCAAGTTACTGAAGTTGCAGAATGAGACTTGGCACAGAAAAACACAAGTCATAGACCAGGTGACAATGAGGGGAACATCTATTTGTCAGCTTTCTCTACCGGCAAGAAGGAAGTGTAGCACAATCCAGGTACAACGACGTCCGGAGCTCTTGGAGCACACACACGGACAGGGCTGTGTTCGTGTGCATGCGCCTTCTCATGTCCTTGGGTCTGCGTGCTCTTTTGGAACCCGGAACAACCTTGCAGGGCTTGTTTTTGAGGTATTCCTGCACCACTGAACGATGCACGAGCGGTACGAGTTGTGAAACGGGTCAAACATTGCCGAGCATAAGCAACAGCTACCGAGTACCACGAAACTGCCGAAACTACCCACGCCGGTCAATGCACAGCAGTGCACGCTTCCCGATAACAGCAGATAACCAAACATAAAGCATCATGCAGCCGGCTATGCTGGCGCCGGGCCTTTAGGGCCGCAGGGCGCGCACGCGGAGACAGTCGAAGGTGATGGAGTTGCGAGAGAGTTGCGAGGGAGGGTGAGGGGAGAGAAGTTAGGGGGAAGAATACGGCCACCTGGATAGGCGTGCGCACGCGCGACGATCTACGAGGCCACGGAAGGGAAACAGATTCTCGGCTTCGCCCTCCACATAGATGGCGCCAACTACCCCTGCCACCGAAGCCGGGGAGTTTCCCACGGTGGTCTAAAGTATTCTCGTTGTTTCGTCATTACACTTGCATCTCTGCATGCAGTGAACTTAATTAACCAAATTCTCAAACTAAATTCCTCATTTGTCAGCTTCTGTAACTGGTGCAACACTTGGCAAATGAAAACAAGTTTTACTAAGACTGTGATAATGCCATTTCCTAATAATGCCTCTCCTTCATTGATCAATTACTCTTTTAACGGTTTATCCTTACACAGGGTCTCGGGTTACAAGTATCTTGGCGTCATATTTACCACTAACATGTCCTGGTGGAAACACATTAATTTCATTTGCACTAAAGGAATCCGGAAGCTCGGGTTTTTGAGGCGCGATTTCAGCATTTCTCCAAAGTAAACTAAGTTACTAATGTATAGAACTTTGATTCGCGCAATCCTAAATTATGTTTCTCCTGCCTGGAACCCTCATAAGCAGTGCGACACTAACTCCCTTGAGCGCATGCAACGAAAATCTATTAGGTTCATATATCGTCTGTATGGTCACTATTTTTCACCCTCTCGTGCCTTATCTTCTTTGAACCTAACCCCTTTATTCCTACGCCGTTACATTGTCATCGAAGTTTCTGAATGGCATCGCCAATTTTTCTTATCGTGTCTCACATCCCATATATATTCCTTCAGATATTCCTCGGTCAAGTAGGAGTCACAATAGCCTTAATTTTAAGCCTTACTTTGCTCGATGTAATAAATTTAAATACAGCTTTTTCTGACGTATTATTGAATTCTGGAACTGCATTCCTGGAATAATTAGGTCACTGCCATTAAACGGTTTCCTGTTAAAAGTTAACTACACCTGATTTTATGTATTTTCTTGTTGTTACAGTCTTTTGACTGATTCTCGTTTTTGTACTGACTCTCAGTGTTGCTCTTATCTTAAGTTTCATTTGTGTCATCTGTCTTTGTGTCATTTTATATGTTATTGTTTACTTGTTTTTTTGTTTGACTTCATTTTGTCTAACCCACTCCTGCAATAGCCCCACAAAGGGGCTGCAGTATGTATAAATATACAAAATAAATAAATAAAATAATCTGGTTCTACTCCATTATGACCAACTGGTGCCACTGGTTTTCAAGCACAAATATCAAACTGAAACCCGTACTTTATTTGTAAGCAAATCATATGCAAGGACGAAAGTTACACATAGAAATGGTTTCTATCAATGAGTGCCTTCCTCTTTTTCTTTGCGCAGCATCGAAGTCAATGTGAGCCAACAAACTCCTGCGCCACCAATTTCTGCCGAGACAGAAAATCATTTACGCTTGGCAATGAAGAGCTTGTCATCGCAAAATAAATTTTCAGCGCCTATCAAAAGCATGGACTGACAAAGCTACGTATTTTCATCACTACAACAATGACGCTAGCTATGTTTTTATCCCTACACATGACAGCACAAAGCCTACACACTGCATGGCGTCATACACTTGTTGACGATAGCCAAATCACGAAAAATGAACCTGGACGAGCACCCAGAATGGCACCCGTGCCCAAGTTTTCCGATGCCTGAGCTCCCCACACCATCAACAAAGAAACAAGTTCCGTTCTCACATGTTTGCACCTTCAGTACTCTCAAAATCATTCCTTAACAGAAAACAAAACATAAACAGAGACGCGGGTAGCTTCGAAACTTAGCCAAAACATGTGAAATTCCTTGCGAATGCCTCGACGCGGCAACTCCACGGCCAGCTTTCCTAGTAGTGAGTGCGTCGAGACACGGCAAAGCAGAAAAAAAAAACTAAGGAAAGGGTGCAAAAAATACCACGTGACGGCGCTCAACCACTTCGCAGATATTAGCACTTGTCTCCAGCCTCTAGTCATGTTCCAAGTCGGAGCTGTGACGGCAAAATAAAACTACGTCGTGACCTTAAGTTTGCGACGTAGGTCACTGGCGTCTCTAGTGGATCGTAGGTGAGTGGCGTCACTTGGCGGATCACGTGGTAAGGTACCGTGTACCGGGAAAGAAGCTTCCCTGAAAGTCCAACATAACGACAAGCTGATCACACGAGCACGAGCTCACCAGGCGAAAACAGTGCGCCACGGTATTGGGCGTTGTACAGAAACCACTGAGTGGTTTGCGCTGCCGTCAGTCGATTACAAGCAAGCAGGCGTGCATGACCCGCCAAGGCGATGGCATCGCACGCATTCTCCCTTGTTGAGGTCGCAGTAGGAAGTGCAGTAGCAACGCGCAAGGTCGATGCAATAGATAAAATGGGAACATTGCGTTGCGTCGTGGCGAGAAAAATTATAGACAAATGTAACATAAGGAAGAGCAACGTCCCAGTCATGGTGGTCATTCAAAACGCACATGAACAGCGTCTCTGTGAAGGTACGGTTAAACCACTCCATTAGTCCATTTGTTTTAGGTTACTGAGGTGGTCAGCTTGTGTTGAGCGGAGCAGGAACACATATGTCGGCGATAGCTTTCCTCAAAAAGTTACTGCAGCGATCAGTAAGCAGATCTCGCAGGGCGCCATAAAGCAAGACAATGTCATGCAACAGGAAGTATGTGACGTCATTGACGCAACCGCTCAGAAAAGCCCGTAAACCCTTGCGACGGTTGTCCATTTGTTCACAGAGGATGACGTGGAAAAGGGGCCGAGGACATCTAGTCCCACATTGAAGAATCCTTCCACAGGTACGGTGATCGGCTGGGGAATACCGACAGGTAACACCTCAGGCGTTTTCTGATGTTGTCATCAATCTAAGTCAGCAATATAGCGTCGGACGGAGCGAGTGCAAGCGGCCCAATAGGAGCGGCAGCGGACGCGATTGTACATACCAGAAACCCCAAGGTGCCCTGCATTGGGTGCATCACGGAGCTCAAAGAGCACAGTCCATCGTAGATGTTTCGCCGTGATCAGAGGAAGATTATACCCGCCTTGGAGGAGCTTCCTTCCGTAGAGAATGCCATCCTGTAGGACATAACCGTGAACAGAGGCGCCGTTGGTGAAGAGTGGAGACGCCCGATGAGTGTTCGTTGCGATAGCTCCTGGTACTGCCAACCGGTGATGTTGCTGTTGTCTGGACGGTTGCGAAGTTCCGCCCTTACCTTTACGGTCGTCCTTCTTCCGTAGTCACTGACCATCATGCTCTCTGCTGGCTGTCATCGCTAAAAGATCCTACAGGCCGGCTTCGTCCATGGGCTTTGAGGCTACAGGAATTTTCATATTCCATGGTGTACAAGTCTGGCCGCCTGCACCAAGACGCTGACAGTTTGTCGCGTTACATGGTTGACGACTCTGACTCCTCCAATACTGCCAGTGCTTCTTGCGTATTCTCTGTATCCCAGCTGCTTCATTTCGCCGACGAGCAACGTCGTGACGCCTACATCAGAGCACTCTTCGACCGTTTTCAAGACTCTCCGGCCGATGCAGCTCTACGCCTCTTCGTCCTCCACGACGGTACTCTGTACCGTCGCAACCTTCATCCGGACGGCTCTGAGTTCCTGCTTGTAATACCTAAACACCTCCCCTCCACCGTTCTAGAAGAGCTTCACGACGCACCAACGGCAGGACACCTCGGCGTATCTCGAACCTATGACCGTGTACGTCGGCGTTTTTTCTGGCCGGGCCTTGCCCGTTCCGTACGACGTTACGTCGCCGCTTGTGAACTTTGCCAACGCCACAAGAAGCCTTCCCAGCTCCCCGCTGGTTACCTGCAGCCGCTCGACATCCCTGCAGAGCCCTTCGATCGTCTCGGCTCGGACCTTCTCGGCCCATTTCCGGAATCCACATCAGGAAACAAGTGGGTTGCAGTCGCAGTGGACTGCGCGACCCGCTACGCCGTAACCCGTGCTTTTCCGACCAGTTGCGCAACTGATGTTGCGGACTTCCTGCTACATGATATCATTTTGATGCATGGTGCTCCGCGTCAATTGCTTACAGACCGCGGCCGCACCTTTTTGGCCAAAGTCATTGACGACATCATGCCTGCCTGCTCAATACAGAATAAATTTGCTACCTCCTACCATCCTCAAACGAACGGCCTCACTGAGCGTTTGAACCGCACCCTTACAGACATACTATCCAAATACGTTTCAGACGACCACCGTGACTGAGACCTATCTCTACCTTACATTACCTTTGCATACAACTCTTCCCGTCTCGAAACTGCTGGCTTTTCCTCGTTTTACCTATTCTATGGCCGCGAACTGACGCTACCACTGGACACTGTGCTTCCGTCCGCCACAGCTTCAACTAGCGATTATGCCCGTGATGCAAGCGCCCATGCTGACCATGCAGGCCAACTTGCGCGTGCTCGTCTACAAGTGTCTCAAGACAAGCAGAAACAACGCTACGACCTCCATCACCCTGATGTCCATTTTGTGCCCGGCGCCCTCGTGTTGCTTTGGTCACCATCGCGTAAAGTCGGCCTTTGTGAAAAACTGCTTTCCTGTTACCCAGGCCCATGTCGCGTGATACGCAAAGTGACCTATATTACCTATCAAATCGCTCTAGCCACGCCCACCACGTCCTCCGCTTTGACAACCAGTGACGTTGTCCACGTTGCCCGACTCAAGTCCTAGAACTCTCCATACACCTTGGATATTTAACAGCACTGTGACGGTGCTTTTGCCGCCGGGGGGTAATATTACGATATCATGGAGCGATGCTCAAGAGACGAGCCGCCGCGAGAACGACGAAGTTGGTCGGTGCCCTTGGCACGAGCGAGTGTCAGCCTGGCTGCCTGGCTCCAGTGTAAATAACGTGTAAATAGGATCTTTCGTCTGTGTCTTTCCACACGTAACAACATACTACCACACCTTGCAACAGGCACCGCACAATTAGAAGCTAGATGAAGACGCGTGTCAGTCCGCGCGCGATGCGCCGACACCTGCTTTGACGGACGTCAAGGGAAGAAGCAGATTGAGACCCTCCCATCGGCGTGGTCTCTTGAATTTTTTGTGTGCTAAGTGGACGGTTGCAGACCGGGTTCAACCCGGTCCTAAAATGTTAAACCCGGTTTTTCTAAAATGTTAAAAAAGGTACACTTAGGAAAAATTTATGACTTCTGCGAAAGCAGCGCATGTGGCACGGACGAAAGCCATTAAACGCTTTCGTGTATCGCTATTGTCAGCAGCGGCACGCAGTAACTTGACGTCAAGGACAGCAGGAGGTCTCTGCAGGACCCGTTTCTTTGGAGCAAAGGTTTTGTTTGCGAACTTGGCCGGGTTTCTTTTCCGTGGCTGCTGCGTCCTGGCTGTTCTCTTGGTGAATAGGCCAACTAATCAGAGTAGCGTACGCGCACCGGGCGCGCCGATGGGCTCGACGGTGCGGCAGCGCCAGTGGCATTGCATAAGCTTCTCGACAATGCCTGAATAAAACGTTCGTTTCACTTTTTAGAGACAATACAGACAAAGTTGTGCTTATGCCTTGTAAGCAGTCACAGAAAGCTTCGGTGTATATATTCTTTCATTCTTTCAGTACATTTGCAATTGAAATCGATGTATCACGAGCCTGCACTTTATAGATTCTCTGCGCAGCTGCACCACAAAACTCATCCGAAATGAGAGAAAAAGAAAGCTTTTTCCTCGACCGATCGGAGAGCAAATGTGAACGAATGGCGACAACAGTTTTCTTAATAACCAAAAATTAGAATACACAGCTCGTTTTACCCAAATGATGTGTATAATCAGAACGGCGCGCATGTACAGTGCCGCCTACGCTTAACGTGATCAGTGCAACCAATGCGGCCAAGCATTGAAAGAAACTTGTTCGGGTGCTTCGATGCGGTGCATCAAGCACCAAAAACAATAATGTCCTGGCATGCCCAAGGCTGCATGGCCGTCAATGAACCGTACTTTTAGCAAGCTAATTTTTTTGCAGGGAAGCCAGTGCCTCGTATGCACCGCGCATATAGTTGCAACTGGTTCCACCACTTTCACCTGAATGAACGGCATCTACGCCGGCAAGTTCTTTACGCGGTAGACCTTGGGTAATATTGTCCAGCCACTGTGCTTATCCCCAACAGAGAGGACAGAAGGCGGATGTTTCTCTCTCAATACACAAAAGTTTCTTGCTGTCATTGAAGTTCAAGTCGATGAGTTTTTCAAATCCACCTACAACACACATACTACTGCTGCTTACGAGAAAGACCATATCCTTACGAAGGCGAAGTTAGTTTTACCGAAAAATGAGCCTGGCTGTCGAAAACAGTTTTTCAGGCTATGGGAAGTCACGCTCTTAGCCGCCACTCCTACTGCACTATAGCCAGCGAGTCTAGGAGAGTCTAGCCTGCGTGGCCGCGCTGGCTAGACCCGCGCTTTATGCAGTACACCAACGTGCTCCCTCGTTCGCCCTAATTGTGAACGAACCTGTCCTCGGGGAAAGCCCGCAACTTGTAAACGTTTTCGCGAGGCAATTTTCGTGATCATGGTGCAGTATTTGCTTATCTGCAGTGAATTAAGGGCTGCAGTGAAGGAACATTATAATGGTCGTGCACTTCTATGAGCGAGAACGTTACCAAATTAGAAAGTTAGTAAAACACTGGTCTAAGGACTGATATTAAAGAGTAGTTACTTTCCACACCCGCTAAATTGTTGAGATAGCGATAGAATAGAGATTTCATAAGCACGTTAAGTATATCTGTTCTGTGGTGAAACACTTTACGCATGCATAGAATTTTACTCTGCTGCTCTGCAGCGTTGTTCACCTAACCTTTCAACACTGTAAACGCTGGTGTTCAGAAAAGCGAAATAAACGTTCCTCATATGTCGAGAAAAAATGAACGCCGTTTCCTGAAATTGGACCAAAATTTCTCTTAGCTATCGAGTACAGAAGATGAATGCATCTTTAAGCTGTGAAGCTGTGAGGGCATCTTTAAGCTTTTAGGCCTTTTTTTTTTTTTTGCTGAGCAATCATTTCTTACTTGCGAAAACAACATGTGTAGCAATATGAGAATATATCAGAGATGGAAGCCATTCGTAAACACGACTTTACGACATCCAACAAAGAGCAATGAACTTATAATTCCCTACCAACAGAATTTATTTTCGAGCGTATGATTTGAGATTTTACACTTTTGTAAAGGTCACGTGGCACATTTTTTGAGCATATGTTTTACAATGACTGCGAAGAACATTGCCGCTGCGTCCTTATTTTCATTCGCTCTAATGAGCTAGAATGTCAGCAACCTCTCAAACGCTCACATCAGCGCCGCTAAACTACCATTCATCTGGGGAATGTTTTTCCATCGCTTATGTCGCTGGAGTGCTAGTCCAAATGGTCTAGAAGAAACATATTCATTGAAAGCTTCTGGCCAAAGGAACTTGCAAATTGCCATGAGAACTCCAATGAGGTGAATTTAGAAAATACGTCATCACCTATTTTACACGAACGTGAAAACCCCAGTTGCGATATTGCAGAGGAATAATCTACAATGAATTGATGAAACCTAAATTTTCCTGCCAAGCCAGAACACTACCACTCCACCTGCTATGTTTGGCTTCTCAAGGTACCAGAAAAGGTCCTGTGATATCACTAAGAGCTTCAGAGAGCGGAAGTTGAATAATATAGTTCAACGGCTGCTTAAAAGTATTGTGAATTAGCTTTTGCACGAACCATGACAATTTAACTTGAAATGCGGGAGAATAAACATAGGCATACCAACAAAATTACCACGCGTGGTGTCATACGCACACAACAAAACATCAACACAGCTCACTCCATCACCGAGGAAACTTGCTGCCAAAATGCTGCAGTGAGGAAGCATGGTAGAAGCAGTTCGCGAATTGACCTTCGGGCGGCCTCTCGAAAAAATGCGAACTATAAACCACGAAAACACTAAGCATCACGAACTGTTTTCGTATCGCAGATGGCTTTCAAAGTACAGCTGCCCGGCCTCCCAGAGTAGAACCCCCCTTGTATTAATCGTCACTTACAGCGCATACATAGACGAGGGACAAAAAAAGACGACGTAGACAACCCCCGTCCACCGTTCCAACCCTCCCCCAGGAGCCTTGCGGGCGACGGAAAACGGCATGCTTCCTCTTCGCGAGATTGAGCCGCGATCGCCGGCTGACCCTCACAAGCATTCACAAGGACATACACCATACGACGTGGAGCCGATTTTATTCTCCTTAGACATTATATGGAAATAATGCCAACCATTTTCCTCAGCGCAAACCAAACTTGTTAAGGGAGGAATGGTTAACCTTTGTTTTAAAAGCGCTCTTCTAAAATCATACCATCGCCCGGTACACAGACACTACGAAAACCAATTTTCACGCCAAAGTGCACCTCACTATCTATTGCAAATGTTGGCAGCCATTGATTGCATCTTGTTAAGAAAACGCGATGATCGCCTCTATTCCTCTGCCCAACTGAGCAGACGCAGAAAAGTGTTGTTCATACAATACTTGCACCAAGCTGGCCATAATCTGAAGAAAATATGGAATAGTGTTGGCGCTGACGTCGTTTTGTCAGCCCCTTGAAATTGTCTGGTTTATGTGCTGAAGTTAATAATACTACCAAAAGGCGCCATGGCTGCAATAAAAACATCGAGAAGAGTTGTTTCGCGCATGGAAGGAGTGATGGGGCCTATTCCTTTTGACTGCGGGAAGGAATGTATTGGTCAGGCGGGAAAGTGTTACAGTGATGGTTAACAGGAACATTCGAACAATGTTATTAATCTGGACAAGACTGTTGAACTAGCCGCACACTGTTTGCGTTGGGGCTGTAAATCGTTATTTCACAAATCACAGCTCACACATAAAAACCCAGTACAAGGGACTAGCCAAATCATCGATGCATTCGAAATGATTAGAAACGATAAATGTGCGTGTTGCCCATCTGCTTCACGCTCAATAGAGGAAATCTTGTTCCTACCGCGCTGAGCCTATGTTGGGTGATTTTTCCTAAGAGAAATCTATGTTGCGATTGTTGCCCTTTATTTTTCTATTGTACTCTGGTATAATGGTTGCCATCTGCAACAAAAATGCTGTTGTTACTAGCGCCGCTTTTTGCGCTTTGCCTCAAGTTATGCAGTACCAACTACCCCGTCAGTCTCATCTCGCGCACTCATGGCGTAGCAGACGGCAGAAATACGCGTGGTCTCCACACAATTGCTATCAGAATAACACCCGAATGTGTCGTGCTTCTAACAATGAGGATGTACGCGGTCAGATCAATCACTGTGATCTTGGTTTCGGCTGCTTCACTTAACGTTGTTGCCAAGTGAAAAGCCGTCTTTTTTAAAACTGACTACTTTCGATTTTTCGCAATTACATCGCCATTTCTCGCAGGACATATTTCCAGTGAAATGCAAATGTTCCCGTTCTCTCGTTGTGCGTCGTGCACTAGATCTTGCGAAACTAGTAGCTCACCAAGCGCCGGTCAATCACAAACTGCAGGCATGAGTCTTATGTGCTACATATAAATGCCCGAAGTATGTAGTATTTTCTGCTTTCCGAGAGTTAGTATTAGGTACAAACTTGTGATAATGACATTATACAGAATGCAGTATGTTGTCGTTGGAGGTATTCCGAAACTGGCGAGTAATGACTGGCGAGTAATACCCAGTTATTGTGTTTTCACAAAGGATTTGGCAAATGCAAATAAAATACTGTCAATCGAACAAATTTTTTATTAAGCGGATAGTGATTGTGAATAACTACCTAACGGCATATTTACCTCTTTGATGAAGGCGTTGCCGTCCCCCCCCCCCCCCCCAACCTCACGCTGTACTGAGGTGGAAAGCAAGGAGGTAACAAAAGGAGAAAAATATAGAGAGGGCATCACGAAAAGTACAAAACATTGCAAATGGCACCGCAAACATGTAGCAAAGCATATTCATGTTCATGTTATACACTCATTTCTTAGCTCAGTCGCAACAAATAAGTGTTACGCTAACAAAGTACAGCATTGATAAATCAAACCCCTTTCAACAATTTTGGAGGACGCTTAAGCTTCGCCTTTAAGGGTGGAACGTCCTATAGCATTCAAAGATCCCTGACTGCTTGCCATGCTTCGTGGCAACTGAAGAGTCTGTAACCCTAATGTCTATCTAGAAACGCTTGCCGCATATGCTATGTACTAAGGCGAGCTTTGTGGTGTAATCACGGCCTCTTGCGTCAGCCGCGATGCGGCGGAGTCGAGCGCCAGCTGGAGTTAATGGAAGGAGCCGGGCGCGCTGCTCCCAGGCCACCCAACGCACACATCGCCCCGGCGCACGCAAAATAGCGGACGCCGAAGCCGGTTTATGTGTTTCTTTCTTTTTTTTTTGAGGTTTCGTGTAACAGAATTATATTTTGTTGAATACTCAAATTACAATACGAGGATTATCACTAGGACCTGTGCAAGTAGTAGTTTAGGAATTTTCTACGTATTTTAGCTTAAGAAATTCAATTAGTTCAGTCAATTCCTTGCATCGTATGGGAGCCCTCGGTATACGTGGTGCGAAAACTTGTAGCAGATGCGACGTCCGAAGGTGGACGTGGGATTATCTGCCAAACGGGCTTCTGAACGCTGCTGTGTTAAAATCCTTACCACCGCCGCACCAACACTACAACGCTGCACCGAGAATGTTATTCGATGGGATTAAGCGAGGGATATTAACTTTCTTCCTCAGGCGATGATGTGACCTGGCCTAGAGAGCCGTATCCGAAATATTCCTTTTTTTGGGAAAACAGGTATTAAAACAGGCAACTATAGCAGTTCAATAGCTTTCTTCTGCATAAAGGCAGTCTAAATCAGTCTAATTACCGTAGTATGGATCATTTGCTGGGTATATAAATCAGAATTATATACCGTTCTCGTGTAAGTCTTTTCCTGTATGCAGAGAAATATTTAGTTGCAGCAGGCAGTTTAATCTACAGTGTAATTTGCCGTATGTTACCAATGTTGTGCACGTTTCCTGTCATTACGACATTACGTATACGCTTATATAAAATAGCGTGCTGTCCAGGTATCGGTGGTGCAAGTGTAGCTCGCACATGGAGGTTTAGAACGTCCACAGTAACGTGAAATACGCGTTGTGACCTTGCCTGTAGCAACGATGCTAACAAGTGCGCGCTCACTCGCGTTCCGCTCCATCGGCTTTGCAGCGGAACGAGGGCGCCGTGATGCTTTCCTAACCGCCGTGGTTGCTGAGTGGCTATCGTGTTAGGCTGCTGAGCACGAGGTCGCGGGATCGAATCCCGGCCACGGCGGCCGCATTTCGATGGGGGCGAAATGCGAAAACACCCGTGTATTTAGATTTAGGTGCGCGTTAAAGAACCCCAGGTGGTCTAAATTTCCGGAGTCCTCCACTACGGCGTGCCTCATAATCAGAAAGTGGTTTTGGCACGTAAAACCCCATAATTTAATTTGATGCTTTACTCTGCTGACATTAATACTGCGGGAACTAGCGCTTGCATTCCTGCTGGCATTTTAGCCCCAGGGTATTTTTATTCGTGGATCTATGCCGTACTGCTCAAACGTCGCGCGGTCGAACTATTTCGACAGAGAAGCAAAAGAAAGTTGAAATGCGCTGGATCTGCTGTGTTGCGCTCGAAGTATTCGCGAATGGCATTTAACACATTCGCCTTAGGCACACCGTCACAAAACACGCCATTCTGCGCGACCTCTACCCTTACCTGGACCAAGGCGGGAAGCTTCGACTTGGTGGCAGGCTTGGAAGAATAGTCAAAACTGAGAGCTGCGCTTTTTGGTGCAGTTCCGTATTAAGAAAACCTGCGCGAGAAAGACGTAGACGAGCTAGAGCCTATGTTTGTTGTTTACATTCAGCTCGTCGTCTTTTCGGGCAGTTATTGTTAAGATGAAATAATGGACGCTTCGAATGACGAAAAGCATAGGGTTATTCCACCGCAAAAACATCTATACACGGCCTTAGTTGTTGCTGATGCTCACTGTAGAGCTTTACATGGAGTTGTGGCAAGCACTATAACGCATATTCGATACCGTTACTGTGTTAAACGGGCTCGACAAGAAGTAAAACAAGTCAGTAATGCTTGCTTTCTCAGCAAAAGATGCAACGTGAAACGTGTAAACACGCAATATGCGCCAATGTCTGAGGACAGGCTTCTCACATCATGGCCGTTTGAACTGGCGGCATTAGACTTTGTAGGATAACTTTGTGTTAGGCAACATGAGCCAGATGGGGTTACATCCAAAGCTTATATCCAGTTGTTCACCTGTTCCCCATCGAGAACGGTACACCTTGAATTGACGAGTGCGACCTCTACAAGTGAATTTTTTCTAAACTTCCGTAGGTTTCTCGCCCGCAGTGGAGGCCCACAGTGGAGCGTGTAAGGAAGCACTGTGAGACGCATGATACATTGGAAGATCAAGAAAAACTGTCATTTGCACCTTTCACTTGACGCATCGTATGGAGTGGAAGTTTATTATGCCAAGTGCGCCTTCGTGGTGTGGTTGGCGGCAGAGACCTATCCCATTCGCAAGTACTCTTTATGCGGAGCGCTGGGAAAGAGCAAGCTTAAAGCTGACGAACTGAGACTGTGCTGCTGATCGGTTATCAATTCGACATCCTTAACTTTCACGTGCGCGGACGCTAGAGAGCTCTCCCCGATGCGCCCTGCTCATTTTCCGGTCGGCCGTTCCTGTTCCCTCTCCAGAGTGAACCAACAGTGGCTACGAAGCTCCAAGTGCTCAGGCTACGCGACGTGACCTCAGCAAGTAATTGCGATGCCGCCAGAAGCTCGTCAACCACCTGTGTATCCGATGGAAGAAAGTACCTCCTCGAGCTGCGGGCATTTCACTTCAACCCATAGTATCATAGTAGCTGCCTACATGGAGATCACGCGGTCCATATCGAGAAACTTAACTTCTCAAGAGGCTAGTCGGAGGAGTCGCAGACGTCTTCCCTGGTTAACATGGACTAATCAGAGGCTGCCGTGTGAAAGCTGAAGATGGCGCGTTTATGAGAAGGCCACTGCAGAAATTGGGCAAGTTAGAACTGGACAACACTATTCGGGGGCGGGAGCTTGCATGGCGGGCACTACGAAAGCAGATGTTAAAACGAAGGGTACATCCCTATCTGGTTTCTTCGCGCCTCGTTAGTTTTCTACGCAGCCAATACACTCATCATTGAGTTGTTTTCATGCGCAATGACGTAGCCTGTTTTTGAAGATTTCCCCAATGAGCATCGTATTTTGCTGGAAAATTATTTAGGCCGTCAGGGTGTGGCCGTCTAACAAAGCTGATGACATATTACCCCTTTTGAAACGGAATCAACAATCAACTAGCTTGCTAGAGGTTATCGGGCGTGCCCACACATGCTTCTTATTCTACTATTATGCATGCATCTTCGTATTCATTTTTTTCACTTCCTCATAATATCTTTATGTACCTTGTATCACTGCCTGCTACTATCACAAATCTGGTTGTATCAATCTCTTTCCTGCTTTTTTGTAGCAATTGTTCAATATTGTCTTGCTTATCTCGACAGCTGACTGGTTCTTTTTTGCAGTAATGTTAAGTCGAACGCTTCTGGAAAAAAAGTGTTACCTAGATGTATCACAGGATGAATACATTCGCATTCCATTAGGATGTGCTGAATAGTTTCCGAATTTTTGCTGTCTCATCTGGATGCGGATATTGGTTGAGGTACGTCTTGGTCCCTTGGCAACCAGCTCGAGTGTCAAAGGTCAAGGCACCACGCTTTGTGTTATCGTACAAATTCTGACTTTTCAATTATTTCTTGCCATCCGTGAAAATTTCAATGGTCCTTTTAAAGCGCAGCTCAGGCACCTGTTCTTGAGCTGAGCGCCGCCGTGCGCATGCATAATCAGGGAAACGCGTTCGTGCAACTGCTCGCGCATTCGTCGTCGTCCAATTCCACAGCTGGCTCCGATGCCACAAATCAGGCCTGCGTTTACATGCTGCCCATCGGGATCGTTTGGTTTGGTGCCTACGGATATGGTACAACCCAGTGCGAGGGCGGCAGTAGCTAAGTTCGGAAGAATGCTTTAATATCACTTTGTAATTTAGAAACGATAATAAATGAATAATAATCGTTATCATCAATTCTCAGGTTATATTATTTTTAAATTTGAAGTTAATATATTTGTGTACATAATGAGGAAAACAAAACAATAAAATTAACATGGCGGGACGGCATGCAATAATTTAACATTAACAGTATGGCCGGAGGCGTATATACAGGAAACAACTCCATCTGTGGTTTCTGAAGGTGCACAACAAATCTGCGATCATACTTGGTTTCCTCTGCAAATAATTAAAAAGCAGGGTAGTCAATCTGAACAATTTAGCGAGTTATCGGAACAAGAAAAATAATCTGAGTTACTATAGTATATCGCGAATAGTATGCGTTTGGTTCAATACACTTCCGACGCTCCTCTCGTTTTAAAAATTTTGGCTCCAATTACGTGGAACGCTCAGTAATATATATATGTGTATATATATATATATATATATATATATATATATATGTAGTGTCACGGGGTTAAAAACAGTCAGACGTGAATTTACAGCATATTTACAATAATTATAGCAGCTGACAAGATTGTAGACAGCGCGCGAAGACCAGACCATCGTCTACTTCCGATGATGATTCAAACATTCTCGTCAGCGTGTCACGCTGGAGGCGTCAACAAGGAGGTGTCCCGAAGTTTTTCGGCTCCAAAGTCGCGAAAAGCAGCCAGAAAGAAAACGGCGACAGGTATGCCGGCCGCAGAAACGTCAGGAGGGTCGAGAGGATGGCGCGTCATGCAGTCCGCATCTTGATGAAACCGGCCGGTCTTGTATACAACTGAATAGTTGTATTCTTGGAGGCGCAGAGCCCACCGGGCAAGGCGTCCTGAAGGATCTTTGAGGGACGAAAGCCAACACAGAGCGTGGTGATCAATGATGACTGTGAATTGGCGGCCGTACAAATAGGGGTGGAATTTCCCCACTGCCCAGACGAGAGCCAGACAATCGCGTTCGGTGATAGAATAATTGCTCTCCGCAGAGGAAAGAAGGCGGCTGGCGTAGGCAATACCACGTTCTCTCCTTTGTTGTTTCTGTGCCAAGATATCTCCAATACCGTGGCCACTGGTATCGGTATGGACTTCTGTCGGAGCTGACACATCAAAGTGAGCGAGACTGGGCGGGGACGTAAGCAGCCCAATCAGATGGGTGAAAACACGTGCTTGCTCAGGGCCCCAAAAGAATGCAGCGTCTTTCTTGAGGAGCTAATTGAGAGGGCGCGCAACGTTCGCTAAATTCCGGACAAGCCGACGGAAGTGGGAGCAAAAGCCCAAGAAGCTGCGAACATCATTGGCACATGTTGGCACGGGAAAGCCTTTGACTGTCCGTATGTTATCTTGGTCAGGGCGTACACCAGAAGAATCGATGAAATGCCCGAGCACAGAACTTTCACGACGACCGAAGTGGCACTTGGACGAATTTAGTTGTAGCCCTGCCTGAGACAGGATCGCCGACAGGCCCTGGAAGTGTGCCATAAAAGTTGCAGAAAAAACGATCACGTCATCCAGGTAAGAGAGGCGGATGGACCACTTGAAACCATGTAGGAGGGCGTCCATCATTCGTTCAAATGTAGCCGGGCATTACACAAACCGAAAGGCCTCACTTCGAACTCATACAGGCCATTGGGAGTAATAAAAGCTGCCTTCTCGCGGTCCATGTCATCGAAAGCAATTTGCCAGTAGCCGGAGGGAAGGACAATGGACGAATAATATTGTGCTCCATGCAGGCGATCCAGGGCATCGTCAATGCGTGGTAGCGAATAGACGTCTTTCTTTGTTACCTTGTCGAGGTGTCGATATCTGACGCAAGATTACCAACTCTTGTCCTTCTTTTTAAATAATACAAATACCCATGGGCTGAAAGAAGGTTCGATGATGTATCGAGAAAGCATCTAGTTAACTTCGTGTTGGATGATATGTCGCTATGTAGGCGAGACGCGGTAGGGTCGCCGATGGATCAGGCTCGCATCACCGGTGTTTATCTCATGTTTTACGACAGATGTTTGTCCTAGAGGGCGTTCTACAAGGTCGAATATGTCCCAGCATGAGGCAAGGAGGGAACATAGTTCTTGAGCATGCTGGGGCGGAAGGTCGGGAACAATGATTTTTCATAGGGCATTCAAGTGTGAAGGGACAGGGGGCGAAGCAAGAGTTGAACACGAGGAGCTGTCACAAGTTAAAGCCCTAACATCCAAAATAACGTTCGGTAATGTTAACGCTCGAAGTGTTTGTAGTAAGCTCGGACCCCTCGAATCAATGTTAATAGCTTTCGAACCGGAATTTATAGGCATAACAGAGACTTGGCTTACCAACGACGTCAAAGACTTCGAAATTACTCCCCCAAACTACGTCATTATTCGCAAAGATCGGCCAACACGAGGCGGTGGCGTTGCTATTATGATAAAAAAGGAAATTCCGTACGTTAAGTTGCCTGACGTTGAGGGTGTTGAAGCTGTATTTTGCAAACTTTGCTTTGCCGCTACCACCTTCATTGTTGGATGCATTTACCGTAGTCCTTCTACTGATTTGAATGTGTTGCGATCATTGCACGTGTTATTGCAGCAGCATGTGAAGGGCACCAAGCTCATCTTACTAGGCGCCTTTAATCTCCCTGATATCAACTGGCACACACTGCATCACCGTTCACCTTGCGCAGACATTCTTTTCGACATTATGCTCTCTTTTAACCTAACCCAGATAATAACTGAACCTACGCGTGTACAAGGATCCAGTTCTAACATTTTAGACCTAGTATTTTTAAGCAATCATTTCCCCACCCATAACGCTAAATTCAAAGTCTCAACGGGCTTGTCAGATCGCAAACTATTATTGTGTGAGGTGCCGTATCAAGATTCGCTACCCTCTTCACAACCAACAAAAACGTACAAAGACTACAACAGAGCTGATGATACAAGCATCATTGATACACTGTCATTTCAACTATCGTCATTCAAACAACTCGCACATGATGGAAACACAGACATAGAAATTTTATGGCACGAATTTAAGTCCGTTGTGTCATATTGCATCAGTAACTACGTCCCGTTGAAAACTAAGAAAACTCATAAACATAATCCCTGGATAACTCCAACCGTTATTCATGCAAAAAGGAAAGTTCGCCGAATCAGAATAAATAAAAAATCACATCCCTCACAACGAACTGCTCAACAATTAACTTACGCCGTGGACGATTTGAAAACAAAAATTAAGAAGGCCAAATCACACTACTTTACAAACACACTTCCTAACTTTATAAAGAATGCTCCCGAAAAATTCTGGCGTTATTTAAACCCTAAAAAACGAGACGAAAGAATGACATCTCCTGCGGATAACAAAAACGCTGCGACTTCTTTGAATAATTATTTCTGCTCTATTTTTACATCTGATAACGGAGAACTACCAGGAATAACCTCCGGCACTAGTGTGAAGATGGAACCATTAACTATAACAGAAACAGGAGTACTAAATCTTTTACTAAATCTCGACACAAAAAAAGGACCAGGGCCAGATAACATCCCTAACATATTCCTTCATCGATATGCCAAGTGGATGGCAAAATTCCTAATCCTCCTTTTTAACAAATCATTATCCACCTGCACCCTTCCTACGGAATGGAAAACTGCCAAAATAACACCAATGCACAAATCAGGAAATAAATCTGACCCTTCAAACTACAGACCCATATCATTAACCAGTACAGTATGCAAGTTATTAGAACATATTATTTTAAAACACGTAAATGCTTATCTAGAAGTAAATGATATCCTAACCCCTTGTCAGCATGGCTTTCGTAAAGGCCTTTCTACTATTACGCAATTAATTGAATTAACACATGACATATCCAAGAGCATGGATAACCAGAAACAAATAAACCTCATATTGTTAGACTTTTCGAAGGCATTTGACCGCGTGTCACACACTAAACTTCTTGCAAAACTAGAACTAACTTTGGGAAGCAGCCCTATCCTTGATTGGATCAAAAACTATCTTAGTAATCGCACACAATTTGTTGAAATTAACAACGAGAGGTCCGCGACAACTAACGTTACATCAGGAGTACCCCAAGGAAGTGTCTTAGCCCCAGTATTTTTTTTAATCTTTATTAATGACTTACCCGCACGTGCTTCACAGAATATCCTACTTTTTGCAGATGACTGCGTTCTTTTCCAGGAAATTAACTGCCTTGATGACCATAGAACTTTAAATAACGCCATAACAGCAGTTTCCCAGTGGTGCAAGGACTGGCAGATGGATATCAATCTAAAAAAGTCCGTTCTATTATCTATAACCAGAAAAAAACATACATCAGCCTTCCAGTACACCCTTAACAACATTCCTCTTGCATCTGTTCATGAGCATAAGTACCTTGGTGTGACACTAACATCTGACTTCAGGTGGGATTCTCACGTTAACAATACCACATCAACCGCAATAAGACAGCTATTCTTCATTAACAGACGCCTTAAACTAGCACCATCTGAAACAAAGTTACTCGCGTATAAAACACTCATAAGACCAGTTCTAGAGTACGCCAACACCGTTTGGTTCCCGTTTACTAACAAACTGATTAAAAAACTTGAAGGGGTACAGCGAAAAGCGCTGAGATAACATATTTAATAAACACTCCATCACAGACTCACAAACAGCATTACTGAAACGGGCAGAACTTCTAACCATGCATAACAGAGCCAAGCTTGCTAGATTAAAAATCATGTATCAGTTAATACACAATCAACTTAAACTGCCTGTTATGAAATACATATCAACGTCATCGAATAGAATAACTCGTCGTAAACACACACACAAATTAAGCGAATTTCCATTCCGCACTGATATTTTCAAATACTCTTTTTTTCCAAGGGCGACACGCGAATGGAATAATCTTAGCACAAGCATCACTGACAGCTCATCCTTAGATACGTTTGGTACCCTGATTGCGGATCAACTATACGCATTGAAGCAATAATTCTTCACATTATTTACGTAGTTCCTTGTTGCCTTGTTATTTTAACGGTGTTTGTGCTTGACTATAATTACGGCAATGATGCATTACATTTCTTTTCTTGTTGGCATTTTTGTAACCTTGATTGTTGCGTGACTGTTATTACCTCAATACTGACCTTGTAACTGGTTTCTGTAACTGCAATTATCTTTGTCATAACCTCTCCGTTCTATTTATTCTCTTGTATAGTCACGTAATCAAATTGTTATATGCCCAAGTTTTTTATTGTATAAGATTTAGTAAGTAACACCTTATACCATGTTCCTATGTATAACATACAGCCCTTCCTGTTACAATCCCTGATGGGATGCACAGTAGCAATAAATGAAATGAAATGGAATGAAAGTCGAAATGTGGTAGTCTCTGGCAGGCGTTATTTGGGCCAGGGATATCCCGCGCTGGAGTACATGTGTACAGAGTCCAAAGTTCACAAGCGGAAGGCAGGACGTGTTGTCCGAAATGGTAACGATGGTGCGAGGAAAAGCGACGTTATGCGAGAGCAGGACATCCAGATTAGGAGATACGATGTAGTCACCGTCTGGTACAGGTGGAACGGGGTAGACACCTATGTAGGTAAAGACACATTGAGGGAGACGACTATGCTCTGTCGAACATAGCCATATCGGAGTACTATCGGGAGGGTTAATAGCAGCAGGTAGAGCGAGTTGCACAACACCAGCAGAACAGTCTATCAAAGCGGAATGTGTCGACAGAAAGTCAAGACCCAGAGTGAGATCGTGAGGGCAGTGCTCTAGTACATAAAATAAAACAGAAGTGTGATGTCCGGCGACACTCACGCGAGCCGGACACATGCCAGTACCGGCTGGTGTTCAACCGTCGGCGACTTGGACAACAGGCGAAGGGGCAGGAGTGAGGACTTTCTTGAGATATTTCTGGAGAAGCTGAGCATTCATCACAGATACGTGCGCGCCAGTGTCAATCAGAGCCGTAACAGGTAGACCATCCACATTCACGTTAATGAGGTCCGGATGTGTGGGCAAGGTCAGCGGAGGATTTTTGCGTCGAGTCGGTTTGGCAGCATCACATCCAGGTGCTGCACCCGTTAGTATTCCGGAAGGGTGCGCTGGAAGGAGCTAGGGGACACTGATCGGCGAGATGGGGGCGATCGGGAGAAGCGGTGACGTGGCTAAGGAGATTGGCTAGAGGGTGTAGAAAGATAAGTGTCGCCAGAATTTGCTGGCTGCATTTGCGGTGCGAACCGAAGGGCAGCATGAGGGCCTTGGGATGGGTGGTAGGACCAGGGGGTCGAATTCCACAAAGACCGGCAGCGAAGTGACATATGGCCGATACGGCCACAAGTGAAGCTTATGAAGCAAGCATATGAAGTGAAGCAAGTGAAGCATATGTCGTCTGGAGTACGCCATTTGTCCGGGTTGCGATAGCGCGTTGGGGCACTCCGGTTGCGGGTGCGTATGACAGTGATGGACGGAGTGTAGTCAGGCCGATTAACTCAGCAGACGTTGGTAGAGCCAGCGTTGGCCAATTCTTGGCGCACAACGGACTGTATCAATGAAACGTAGCCTGGCCGTTGTCGGGGCCATGTGTTGGGGTCGTGACAGGAGATGCGGCTTCTATTTCACGTCGGATGACATGGAGGATGTCCTCAGAGCGATTGGGTGTGGGCGGATTGCGGATGTCATTGCGGGTGGACGTAGCAGCCGTGTGGGAAGGCGGGGAAATGGCTGGGCAATGCGGCAACTCTTGGCTTCTTCAAACCACCGGCATCCGGTAATGATTGCTTGCACAGTGGAAGAATTCTTGAAGACAAGGAGATGGAAAGCATCATCTGCTATGTCCTAATGACATGTGCAACCTTATCACGTTCGCACATCTTGGGATCCACTTTGCGGCATAGAGTGAGCACGTCCTGGATGTACATGACATAGGATTCAGTGCACGTCTGGACACGAGAAGCGAAGCCTTTTTGAGCGGCGCGTTGACGTCCAACTGGCTTGCCAAACAAATCTTTGAGTTTCCGTTTGCAAATGTCCCAGCTGGTAAGTTTCTCCTCGTGGGTTTGAGACCAGACGCGTGCCGGGCCACGAGGCAAAATATCAAATTAGCGAGCATGAAGGTGTGGTCCCAGTGGTTGCTGGCGCTCACCCGCCAGTCGTCAACATCAGTGTCGACGGTGCCACAAAAGGTTCCTGCGTAGCGGGGTTGTGCTATAATGACGGTGGGCGTGGGTGCCAACGGGCCCGAAGCATCCTCTCCTTCAGATGGCAATGTAGATGCAGCCGAGGAGAGCCCGCTGCGTAAATCCGTCTTGATAATGATCGCGCAGCCTCCAGCAAAAATGTTACGGGTTAAAAACAGTCAGACGTATATTTACAGAATATTTACGATAATTATTGCAGTTGACAAGATGGTAGACAGCGCGCGAAGACCAGAACACTGTCTTCTTTCGACGGTGGTGAACACATCTTTTGTGTCAGCGTGTCACACAATATATATATATATATATATATATATTTGTGTGTGTGTGTGTGTGTGTGTGTGTGTGTGTCTGTGTGTAACGGCAAATTAGCCGTCGTGGCTGCTTAGTGGCTATGCTGTTGGGCTGCGAAGCACTAGGCATGAGATCGCCGGATTAAATCCCGGCTACGGCGGCAGCATTTCGATGGGGGCGAAATGCGCAGATAGCTTTTTCCTTAGATTTGGGTCCACGTTAAAGAATCCCAGGGGGTACAAATTTCTGCAGTGCCACACTACGGCGTGTCTCAATATTGGATGGTCGTTTTGTCACGTGAAGCCCCATAATTTAATTTATTAACGTAGTAGTAACGGTGAAGAAATCAGCAGCACTGTGAATGAGGAAACTAGCGTCTTATTGGGCGAACCTGTCCTCTCAAAAAACGCTATAATCAAAGAACAATGATTGCGGCGAACACAGAGGGCGATCATCAAAGTCTGTACTGCCGGTCAAGCGCGTCGACTTTTACACATCATTCATCGAAGGTTCTAGAGTGATCGCTAGCGCCCGCGTGTCATACAATTCATGTCGCGGATGCAATGAGATTACATAAGCTTCAGTGAAAACATACAACGCACAGAGCCACGGATAATATTCCAGTGGGTTGCAATAATGCAGTCGCGTTTGGTGCTGCGAAATAACTATGATTTTGATGGGTGTAATGCAAACCCTGACAATAGGATAAATAAGCACACGTGCCGATATATATATAAATATATAGATATATATATATATATATATATATATATATATATATATATATATATATATATATATATATATATATATTGTAGTGGGTAATATGCATGTGGCACTGTGCGGACTGCCACCGCTGCGGCGCGAGACACGAGCGGGGGTTGTTGATGCGAAGCGCTAGGACTCGTGATCTAGAGCTACCTGCGATCCCTCGAACGAGCTACAATAAACCCCATTTCATTTGGTGGAGCTGCGGGGTAACCTCGAAAACTGGAACTCCGAAGCCGGACGCTACCGACTGCTGCGACCATGCCTGACGAAACCACCCAGGAAGATGCACCACAGCCTCCGACGATCATCGTTTCCGGTGCATTGCGCCAGCGTGATCCTGCCATCTTTAGCGGCACCGATGATCATGACGTGGAGGATTGGTTGTCATCTTACGAAAGGGTGAGCCAGCATAACAAGTGGGACGACATCACGAAGTTGCACAATGTGCTGTTTTACTTAACCGGCGTCGCGAACCTCTGGTTCCGAAACCACGAACACGATTTCACAACGTGGAGCAGATTCAAGACAAGTTTCACAGAAGTGTTCGGGCGCCCCGCTGTGCGCAAGCTTCGCGCAGAACAACGCTTACGGGGGCGCGCGCAACATCACGGTGAAACGTTCACAAGTTACATCGAAGATGTCATTGACCTGTGTAAGCGCGTGAATCCGTCAATGGCGGAACAGGACAAGATAAAACACATTATGAAAGGCATTGATGAGGACGCATTTCAAATGTTGCTAGCGAAGGATCCGCGTACCGTGGCCGAAGTTATCAACTTGTGCCAAAGTTTTGACGAGCTACGGAAACAACGCATCTTAGCTCGGCGCCCACCGCCTACGGAAGATTCGTTAGCAGCATTGGTTATTGGCGACAACCACACAACTTTGCTGACGCAAATAAAAGAATTTGTGCGCGAGGAGGTCGCGCGACAGCTCTCGATTTTGCCGACCACGGAGAAGCCTTCTCAATATTTGGCTCCAGCGATCCGACAGGTAATTCAAGAGCAAGTGACCGAAGCTCTTCCACCTCCGTGTCAGCCGGCTCCTGTGGCCGCGCCTCTGACGTATGCTGAAGCCGCTGCACGGGCGCCTCGTCTGCCGGGATTCTCACCTCCGCCTTCAGCGCCTCTCCAGCCGGTGTTCTCTCATGCGCCCTCGCCTCGCCAGCAGGTCGCTGCCTTTTTCAGCGCACAGCAGCAAGGAACAAATTCTTGGCGCACTCCTGACAACCGCCCAATATGCTATGCCTGCGGTACACCGGGACATGTAGCGCGCTTCTGCCGCCGGCGCTTGCCGGCCTTCGTGGGCACCGCGCGACCACCCAGCTCCGGCTTCCGACCTTTCCGTATGCCTTCACGACCACCACCGGAAGTCTACGCTGCTGATGACATACCAGCACCGCAGTCACAGCTCTACAATACTCGTCGCTCACCTTCCCCTCGTCGGCGCTCACTCTCACCCATGCGTCGTAGGCCCAGTGCCAGTACTACTGAGGCGGAAAACTGATTTCCGCAGTTCCTGAGGCACGAACTGCGTCATCGTCGGAACATCAAAGTCCTCGTTTTTCCCCCGCTAACGTTATTGAAGTGTCTGTTGATGGCATCAAATGTCTTGCGCTCGTCGATACAGGTGCTGCTGTATCTGTGATTAGCGAGAAACTTTGCCGTGAATTACGGAAAGTGACCATTATGCCTTCGGTATTATTGCTTAGAACAGCCAGTGCACAACAAGTTCAGCCAGTCGCTATGTGCACTGCCAGGGTGTTGATTCGAGACATTTTGTATTCGATTGATTTCTTTGTGCTAACTTGTTGCTCCCACGATGTGATTCTCGGTTGGTATTTTCTGTCGCGCCATCACGCGGTCATTGACTGTGCACGTGCTGAGGTTCAGTTCTCCGTTCTGTGCGATTTGCCATCTCACGACTTTCAAGTTCATGATGTTACCAGGATCTGTGTAGCTTCAGATACTGACCTTCCCCCTCACAGCGCGGTATTTGTCCCTCTTTCATGCGCATCGCTTGCCGAAGCGACGGTCATGTTTTCACCCGCTGCCGTCTTCATTCGCCGCCAGCCTATATTGTTGCCTTTCGCCCTCCTCACGGTTCCCCATGGGGCTGCAGAAATACTGATTTCTAATCCAAATTCGTACACTTTGGCTTTGCACTGGGGCGAGACTATTGGTACCATCCAGACTGTGGACGCTGACGTTATTGTGCAGTTCCCTGTTCCCGATGACGTGGATACTGCCAACGTAACAGCACTGGCACCCCATGTGCCATCTAACCGAGTACCACCAGATGTTTTTTGTCGCTCTATTGCCGATGACCTCGAGCCGACACAACGTGAGCGGCTTATTACTCTTTTAAATGATTTTCACGCCTCTTTTGACTGCAACCAAGCATCATTAGGCCGCACGAGTACCGTCTCTCACCACATTGATACGGGACACCACGCACCATTACGCCAGCGTCCGTACCGCGTGTCATCCACCGAGCGTCGTGTCATCGCCGAGCAAGTTGAAGACATGCTTGAACGTGGTGTTATCAAGCCATCCTGCAGCCCTAGGTCATCTCCTGTAGTACTCACTAAGAAAAAAGATGGCTCGATTCGTTTCTGTGTGGACTATCGTCGCCTCAACAAGATTACACGAAAAGATGTCTATCCTCTACCGCGCATAGATGACGCCCTGGATTGTCTTCATGGTGCCGAATTCTTTTCTTCTTTGGACTTGCGATCGGGCTATTGGCAAGTGCCAGTGGATGAATCCGACCGCTCGAAGACAGCTTTTATTACGCCTGATGGCCTGTATGAGTTTACAGTAATTCCATTCGGCCTCTGCAATGCACCCGCGACATTCGAAAGGATGATGGACAATCTTCTACGAGGCCTCAAATGGAAGACGTGCTTGTGTTATTTAGACGACGTGGTAGTTTTCTCCCCTGATTTCACCACTCACCTCTCTCGTCTACGCGAAGTCCTTACTTGCCTTACCACCGCCGGCCTTCAACTTAACTTGAAAAAGTGCCGCTTCGGAGCCCGCCAGCTGACCATACTTGGCCATGTCGTGTCCAAAGACGGCGTCCTTCCCGACCCTGACAAACTTCGTGCTGTCGCAGAATTTCCGCGGCCGACTACAGTGAAAGAGCTCCGCAGTTTCGTCGGTCTTTGCTCTTATTTTCGCCGCTTTGTGCGCAATTTTGCCTGCATCACCGCTCCCCTGACGAAGCTCCTGGCTGGCTCTGGTGACCTTCGTGACTGGACTCCGGCATGTGACCAAGCCTTCACCACTTTGCGTCGTCGGCTTACCTCACGGCCTGTTCTACGCCACTACGACCCGAGTGCACCCACTGAAGTTCATACCGACGCCAGCGGCGTTGGTCTTGGGGCCGTCCTTGCACAACGGAACCCTGGCTTTCCAGAATATGTGGTTGCATATGCGAGTCGTGCTCTCACGAAGGCAGAATCCAATTATTCTGTCACGGAAAAAGAATGTTTAGCTATAGTTTGGGCCTTAAACAAATTTCGCCCTTACTTGTATGGCCGTCCGTTCGACGTTGTGACAGACCACCACGCGCTCTGCTGGCTTGCGTCACTGAAAGACCCGTCGGGGCGTCTTGGACGTTGGGCTCTTCGGATCCAAGAATTTGACATTCGCGTCATTTATCGATCCGGGCGCCAACATTCTGATGCAGATGCGCTCTCCCGTGCGCCCATGCGATCCGACGAAAGGCCACCTTCATCCATAGAGTGCCCGGTTGCTACGCTTGCTGTTACTGACATGCCGTCTGAACAGAGAAAAGATCCGTGGATTCTGTCTCTCATTGACATTCTTAGCAGTTCTTCAACGTCTACATGCCCTCGAGCCATTCGTCGCCAAGCCACCCACTTCGTGCTACGGGACGCCATCTTGTACCGCCGAAACTAGCAGCCCGACGGTCGCAAATGGCTGCTAGTCCTCCCTCGCCATTTGCGTTCCGACGTATGCACGTATTTCCATGCAGACCCACAACACGCTCATGCTGGCGTCCTGAAAACCTACGAGCGGCTCCGCCAGCGGTACTACTGGCGCGGCATGTATTCTTATGTCCGCAAATACATTCGGTCATGTGCAGCCTGTCAGCGACGCAAGACATCTTATCATCCGACAGGCCCTCTGCAACCTTTACCGTGTCCTGCACGTCCTTTTGATCGGGTTGGCATCGACCTTTATGGGCCTCTTCCGTGCAGTGCTGCCGGAAATCGTTGGATAATTGTCGCAGTAGACCACCTGACAAGATATGCTGAAACTGCTGCACTTGCTTCGGCTGCTGCTCGCGACGTCGCCGCATTCATCTTACGGCATTTCGTCTTACGGCACGGCGCACCGCGAGAACTACTCAGTGACCGAGGCCGTGTCTTCTTGTCCGAAGTTATTAATGAGCTACTCGCCGCGTGCCACACTATTCACCGCACCACTACGGCGTATCACCCACAAACTAACGGTCTAACGGAACGATTCAACCGCACCCTTGGGGACATGCTCACCATGTATGTTGCGTCGGATCATTCAAATTAGGACGATGTCCTCCCTTTTGTGACGTACGCATACAATACCGCCGTTCAGGCTACCACAGGCTTCTCACCATTTTTCCTTCTTTATGGGCGTGAACCATCCACTACCCTCGACACCGTACTACCATATCACCCGGATGCCTCTGAATTCACCCCTCTTTCCGAAGTTGCTCGCCATGCTGAAGAGTGCCGCCAACTGGCTCGCTCGTTCACGTCGGATACCCAAGGAATCCACAAAGATCACCACGACAACGATCAGCCCACACAGTCCTTCGCCGTGGACTCTCACGTCTGGCTTCGGCTGCCCTTCCAAGCTCCAGGCCTTAGCCCAAAGCTTGCTCCGAAATATCAAGGTCCGTACCGGGTCGTCGCGTGTACTTCGCCTGTAAATTATGTGGTCGAACCGGTGACACCATCTTCGGACAAACGCCGCCGTGGCCGCGAGACTGTTCACGTCAGCCGCCTGAAGCCGTACCACGACCCCCTTATCGTATCATCGCCTTAGGTCGCCAGGATGGCTCCTCTTCGCCCGGGGGTAGTTGTAGTGGGTAATATGCATGTGGCACTGTGCGGACTGCCACCGCTGCGGCGCGAGACACGAGCGCGGGTTGTTGATGCGAAGCGCTAGGACTCGTGATCTAGAGCTACCTGCGATCCCTCGAACGAGCTACAATAAACCCCATTTCAATATATATATACCGGGGAAAGCTCGAAGTTCAGCGCGCAGCACCCGACGTAGCGTATGCATGAAAGAAATGACAATGTTGTTGATAGTAAGGCGTGCCTACTCAACGTTTTCGGGTGGTGGACCAGCCTTCGTTAGATTGCCGTACCACATGTACAATTCGAGCAAAGATTTAAAAGCACCTTATCAAGATCTGAGGGCGCACTATTTTAGCAGACTAGAACTTACACTGCGTATCAAAATCATTGTCAATGACACGCATATTGGAATACAGAACAAAATGAAATGCAGATGTGTTCAGGATACAACATAAACAAACATGAATCTCAAGGAAGTGCCGATGGTTACCGTAATTCTCCGTAGCGAAAACAAAACGACGTGCACGTACACATACGTAGGCATGATGTCTGCACATGGCAGCTCTAAGTGCAACCTGAGATCGCCTAAAATTGAGGTGTTAAGCGTAAAGCTTCAAGCCACATATCAGAAAAAGTACGTGTTCATAAAGGCAGAAATATAAAAATAAACACAAAGAAAAGGAGCGACGAAATCATAGATGCATTACACTGTGTGGAAAGCATTCTTGTGCTTATTCTAACGTTAGACACTTTTGTTTTCCTTTGTCTTCACTTATTCTAGACTAGACAGTAGTAAATCTATGAGTGATGTAAAATTCACGAATCTCGTGGTCATGGGTGGTGCGGAATCCAGCTTCAAGTAGTTTTACTGGGAGAATGTTAAATGAGTAGCCTGGCGTGTAAACATGTTTAGAGTGTGAGAGGTTTGTTTATGATTTGGCATACGATGTGTGAGTGTTAAACCGAGTCCTGAAACGCGTTTCATTCTGACCTATATATTGCATGTGGCAAGTAACGCACTCAAGCAAGTACACTACGTTACACGAAACACAGTTGAAACTGCCGTTATTCGGAACGTGCATTGGCTGGTTGCGCTGGATGTAGTCAATGTAGGTGTTATACGAGGGCAGACTTTACAAAGTGGTTTAATGCAGTGGCTGCAATAGGCCGGGTTATAAGTGGCAATTTTTATGGACGCTAGTATATCACCTATGTTTTTCCAGCACCTATGCACCACACTAAGTGGCTCAGGTAAACGGCATTTAACCTGTCGCTTTGGGTAAGGATGTTGTAGTGTTTACGGAAAATGCCCGAGACCTTTGAGTCAAACACGGAATGTGCGAGTATCAACTTATGCGAATGCGAGCCACTGCGCTTGTTGCTGCCCTTTAGAAGGCCCATCCAGCTGTGTCTTGCTGCTAGGCGTTTCGGGTCATCGCTCACCTTTCCTCGACATTTACGGTTGCGAAGTTTCTGTCTGACGTCCTTGCAACAATAATTAAAATCGTCTTCTTCGGAGCATATGTGTTTAAAGCGCTGTGCTTGGCTATATGGAATCCCAGACATGCAATGACGCACGTGGCTGCTTTCCACATGAAGAAATTAGTGATCATCACTTCTCTTTTTGCAGAGTTTTGTAATAAGGCGTCCGTCAGACAGAAATATCAATAGTGACGTCAAGGAAGTCTCTAGATGAAGGTTAGCAATGACGTGTAAATTTGTTAGCTGGTTGTGCCTGGTTGAATGCCCCTATGAAGGTCAAGAGTTCTGGGGACCTATAACGTAAAATCTCCGAACGTCAAATTTACGCAACCAACTCCGCAAGCACCCAGTGTTAGACCACAGCGTTGCCTGAGAATCGCAATGAAACGCTGTCCTTGCTGAAAGTAGGACACTTAGTTTGTTTTGAAAGCAAATAACATCGTCTACATTGAGCACTTTTTCTTACATAATTGGCAAATACGAGGCGAGAGTCATGCTCAAGGGGAAACGGTTTGGTGGGGCCTAGCCAGTACAGTGAAAGCAGACAACCGGATCAGAATAGTGGTACCGGCGTCTGCGATTGGTCCGTTTTCCCTTACTTAGCTTGCGATGACTTTTCAGTTTTGTTCGCCATTATAATGCGCCTGCAGCGCGTACACGTCACATTGAGGCAACGACTTTTAGCAGTTTTGGGACATAGCCTGAGAGACAGGCGAAGTGGGCGCAGCCCGACAACGCTTGAGCAACAGCAGAGGCCTAATGGCGAAAAAGGCTTCAAATGTGAAATAATTATGTTTCTTTCCTTAGGTATATTCAATTACAATCAGCGTGCATATATAATACCAAATGGGACATTTTCGTCATTTTCGTGACGTTGTGGGGTGGACAGGTGTCGTGGAAGTGGCCCAAAACTTTCTTGACAAATCGTGTAGCGCTGATGTTAGAATTGGAATAGAAAAGTTCGGAAGAGTTTTACGTTATAGTACCCTTCTTTGGTTATGTGTCCAAATACAAGTATATCGGCAATGTAGCGTTTAAAGTAGCTGAATTTTACTCGTACACACTTAAGAAATGCATTTATAGCACTCTCATGAAGACGTTGCCATAGTTAGGCCCTATTTTCGTTCCCACCGATGTTCCACTAATTTGTACATAATGAAAACTTGGAGCTAAACTTCAGAACAAACTTCAGCACAATCTCGAGCGTTGACCTGTCAGTCGGGCTATTACAATCATGGCTGTTACTCTGAAGACAGCCAGGATGCAATTCCTGTGGGGAATATTTGTGCGGAGGTAAATGAAATGCATCGCCAACAGAAGTGAACCTTCAGGAATGCTTAGGTCTACTATGTCGTGAACAAAAATGTGGCTAGAATACATTTCATTATATTCTGCACGTAACAGGAGATGCTTTCTGTGACTGTTCTTATGTAGGAAACAATAAGACGGCCTGGATTATCTGGTATATGTATGTTGGGGAGTAGTAAAGGCGTCCGGAAATTGCAATAAGTGAGACGAAGGAGCACGTGGTCTAATTCTTGAACTTCTCCTGCTTCGCCAATACATTTAGGGTGTCCTTTATGATGGCAAGGAATTCGTTGGTTAGATAACCAGGAAATTTTTTATAAAAGGTGCGGTCAGATAGTTGTCTTACGACTACTTTCATGCCCAGCAGAGGCGCCGACGTAAGCAGGCGTTAGATGTGTTGCGACGCCACTTACCAGAACCATGAGGGTGGTAGGCTCCCGCGTGTAACTGGGCGCGGCTTCCCGCGTCCGTGGAAAGGGGGATCCTGCGTGTTGATCCGACGCCGGGTATTCGGCCCTTAAAGGCCCTTCGGCGGAGGAAACACACCTCTTTGGCCTATACTTCACATACACGGCACCTCCGGCCTGACCCGGCAGGGGGAAATTCGCAGTCCCCTTTTCTCTCGTCTTCTCAATCTCTCACTTCTCTCTTCATTCTCTTTACCCTCCTGTCCCGTCCACTCTTCTCAGTTCTTCCTTTCTGTTCGGGTAGGGTTAACCTTGTGTGGCTAACTACCCTCACTTACGGCACATTGGGCTATAGCCGCGATATACACCCTGCGATTGACGGTCTTTCTTGCAAGCTCCTGTACCGTCCCCACGTTGGGCTCCGCGGTAGGTGGCTGGTGCCGTCGCCGAAAATAACATATTTTATGGCTAGTTCTTTTGCTTCAACCGGTCGCCCTCCTAACAAAAAGGGGCGCGCCGATGTTAATGCTTAATTCTTTGGGAAGAACAAGAGCAAATTTCCTAAATGTCATGTGCTGCATATTGAGCACTCATAAATTACTACAGAGATGTCCCTCCTTTCAATGTTACAAGGACCCTAACCAACGCTATTCGACAACGATACAAGATAAAGAAACTAGGAAATGAGGACCTCCTTTTGGAATGGTTGTACCTACATCAGTACAAGAATCTTCCAGGCGTAACAGCTTTAGGTGTCATTCCCATACCTATCATCCCTCGCCGATCACTGAATACCGTTTGTGGTGTCATTTCTGACGATGACCTAATGTTTGTGACCGAGGAATTCCTAAACGGACGAAATAACAATATGTCGCAAACGTTTACAGAATAACAATCGCAAGAAAAAATAAGGACATCCAAACAAAGTTTTTCGTCCTAACCTTCGTATTGAGCTTACTACCTCGCTCTGTGGAGACAGGCTGCAACAAATTGCAACTTCGACCGCACATAACCAGCCAGCGACGCTGTTTCGAATACCGAAGGTACGGCCACGGCTCACAGAACTGCCGCGGTTATACCACATGCGCTAAGTGTGCTTCACATGACCACCCTTCAGACAACTGAGAAGTTGAATTGCACAGGTGTATAAACTGCGAGGTGCATCCTTCTTACTCATCTGCCTGTCCAACCTGGAAACAAGAATAACACATTATTAGATTCAAAGTGTAATAACAGATATTTACTGCAAGCTCTTGAATCTGTTCAAAACTGCTAAGGTAATTTTATTGCCATAAACAAACACCAGAAAATTTGCGAAATTTGAAAAAATTGGTTGTGGTCTTTCAAGCTTTTGATGCCATTTCGGTGCATGCGCTGCTCCATGATTGCCAGTACGTATTTATCATTGTGATTGAACCTACTGGCATCCTCGCACTGCGGCAGTGTAAACCATCGTAATTTGCCCGCGTTCTTGCAATTTCGTTATGGGATTGATGACGAAATGCAATTTCTTGTAATGTATTGCAGTATGCAATGAATATCCTATTACACTTGCATTCTAATTGAATCGGAACATTTAAGCCATTTTCCTATAGCGTTTCTTTTCGTAGTGCACGTTTTTTGAAAGCGCTAACGACATTTCTAAAGAAGCGCAAATATGACTTTATTGCATCATTTATATTATTACGATATCATGGAGCAATTCTCAAGAGACGAGCCGCCGCGAGAACGACGAAGAAGTTGGTCGGTGCCCTTGGCACGAGCGAGTGTCAGCCTGGCTGCCTGGCTCCAGTGTAAATAGCGTGTAAATAGCGTCTTTCGTCTGTGTCTTTCCACACGTAACATTTCTGGTGGAGGTCAGCGATCCCCGTCCTCATACGGAACTCCGAAGTGGTCGGCACACTGAACATGTCACCATGCCTACCGGTGACGAGCCGGCCTCTGCAACGCCTTCGGCTTGTCTGACGGCCTTAATCGTCACGGTTGCCCCACACCGTGACCCACATGTGTTCTCTAGCCTGGACGGACAGGATGTCGACGACTGGATCAAGCTGTATGAACACGCCAGTGCTAATAACAGTGGGACCCAACGATTATGCTCGCCAATGTCATCTTTTATCTCGGCGGCACCCCACGCGTGTTGCACCAAACGCATGATGATGAAATAACGCAGTTGGGACAATTTCAAAGAAAACCTACGGGAACTGTTCGGCGACCCCATTGGGCGCAAGGCTGCCGCGTAAAAGGCTCTTGTATCTTGTGTTCAGTCATCTACAGAGCCATACGTTTCCTAGATCCTCGACGTCTTCGCTCTATGCCGTAAAGCTGGCGACAATATGTCCGAAGCAGATGAAGTGGCACATGTGCTAAAAGGCATCGCCGACGATGCTTTCAATTTCCTTGTTTTCGGCAAGGTCTCGACTATAGACGCCATTATAAAAAAATGCCCTCGCCTTGAACAGGATACGAGCCGCCGTATCTCACACCACATTGCGCGGCTACCCAACACTGCTGCTACGTCGACATGTGAGGATCGACGGCGTCAGACCACCACCTGCGATGACGTCACCCGTATTGTTCGCCGCGAACTCGAGGCCGCCTGTTCACCAGCCTTCTCCACGACGCCTCCCGATCCGCCAGCAACCACCATTGCAATGATTCAGGCCGTCGTCAGACAGGAATTTGAAAACATGGGCCTGAACACCGTGTATTCCACGTCTCGACCCAACGTTCCCCAGTTATCTATTGGACACCCTCGTCCCCGGCAGTCTTTTTCTGCCACATCTCACCGCAACCCGTCCGAATGGCGCAGCCATGATGACAGGCCAACCTACCTCCACTGCTGTCGCATCGGCCACGTCGCCCGTCACTGCCGAAACCATTGGCCACCACCTCCTCGGAATTACGCCGCCACTTATTCCCGCACCTTTGGACCTCCTGTACCCTATGCCACCCGCCATGAACCCACTACCGCTGATGCCTTTGCTCCGAACCTTCGCTACAGCCGCTCGCCCTCACCTCGACGCTACCAGTCTCGTTCGCCCCAACCCCGCCGCTTCTCTTCGCCGCCTATCGCCTCCCGGACCCAGCCGGAAAACTAGGCACTGCAGCTTCTGGAGGTGAAGCTGCGCTGTCGACCCTGCCCTCAAATCCTCTGCTCACGTTACCCACGAACCGAAACATCCTTGACGTTGACGGCTATCCAGTCACGGCACTCATCGATACAGGAGCACATCTTTCTACTATGAGTGCTGCCTTCCGACGACGACTTAACAAGCTCCTCACCCCAGCGTCGGCACGCGTCGTCCGCGTTTCGGATGGCGGTACTGTGCCTATCATCGGCATGTGTACGGCACGTATCAGCATCGCCGGCCGCCACACTCCTGTCCTCTTCACCGTAATTGCTCATTGTCCCCACGACCTCATTCTCGGCCTCGATTTTCTCTCCGCCGATTCTGTCCTTATTGACTGCTCTTCCAGTACCCTTCGCCTTGAGTTGCCAATGCTCGCAGAACCTTCTGACGCACCCCACTGCCGCTTACGCTCCACCGGCTTTCTTCGCCTGCCGCCAAAGCCCATAGCCTACATTGAACTGTTGTCTTTCCCACCATTTCCTGATGGCGAGTACCTCGTCACTCCTCTGCCGAAATCCCAATACAGTATCACATCACCGTGCCTCACAGTATACTTACAATTACTGCAAACCCCACTCGCATGCCTGTCTGTCTCTTTGGATTGGCAAAGCAAATTCTATCGCAAGGTATTTGCCTTGCCACCATTGACTGTCTCAGCGACCAGCAGGTGGCAGCGTTATCCCCCGATGGTTCTCGCGAGCTTAGCATGCCCCTCGCGCCAGCCTCGGGCGTTGATCCCAACATAAAGAAAATGGTCACGACGGACCTGTCCTCTACGCAGGCTGAAGACCTTTGCGAAGTATTATCGTCTTATCACGATATTTTCGACTTCGATGATCGCCCTTTAGGCCAGATGCTCGCGGTCAAGCATCGGATTCTTACTGGCGATGCTGCGCCTATTCACCGGCGACCGTATCGAGTTTCTGCGTCGAAATGCCGAGTAATTCAAGATGAAGTGAACAAAATGCTCGATAAAAACATCATTGAGCCTTCATCGAGTCCCTGGGCGTCACCTGTGGTGCTGGTTAAGAAGAAGGACGGCACGTGGCGCTTCTGTGTACACTACCGTCATCTGAACAGCATTACAAAGAAGGACGTTTACCCGCTCCCACGTATAGACGACGCTCTTGACTGCCTGCACGGTTCCAGCTATTTCTCGTCTATTGATCTTCGTTCGGGATATTGGCAGATTGCTGTTGACGATATGGACAGAGGAAAAACCGCGTTCATCACACCTGGTGGCCTATACCAATTTAAAGTAATGCCGTTTGGATTATGCAACCCCCCTGCCGCCTTTGAGCGTATGATGGACTCCTTGCTCGAAGGTTTCAAACGGTCTTCATGCCTCTGCTACCTCGACGACGTCATCGTCTTCTCGCCAACGTTCGACACTCACCATGAGCGTCTAACAAATATACTTGATTTATTTCGAAAGGCGAAGCTGCAACTTAACTAGTCCAAATGCCGTTATTGCCACCGACAAATTACTCTTCTGGGCCATCTCGTTGATGCTGGAGGAGTACAGCCTGATCCCGACAAAACTCGCGCTGTCCGAGAGCTTCCGGTTCCGACGACAGCCGCAGACGTTCGAAGTTTTGTAGGGCTGTGCTCGTACTTTCGTCGTTTCGTTCGAGATTGTTGAACGATTGCTAGGCCCCTAACTAATCTTTTGAAGAAAGGCGTACGATTCTCGTGGGGTACTGCAGAAGCCGCCGCCTTCTCTCGTCTAGTCACTCTTCTAACCTCACCGCCCATTCTCGCCCACTTCGACCCTGATGCCACTACAGAATTACGTACAGATGCCAGCGGCCATGGCGTAGTTGCCGTCTTAGCCCAGCGTCAGAGTGGCAAAGATCGCGTTATTGCTTATGTGAGCCGCCTCCTAGCAACATCGGAGCGCAAGTATTCCATTACGGAACGCGAATGCCTTGCTGTTGTCTGGACGGTTGCGAAGTTCCGCCCTTACCTTTACGGTCGCCCTTTTTCCGTAGTCACTGAGCATCATGCTCTCTGCTGGCTCTCATCGCTAAAGGATCCTACAAGCCGGCTTGGTCGATGGGCTTTGAGGCTACAGGAACTTTCATATTCCGTGGTGTACAAGTCTGGCCGCCTGCATCAAGACGCTGACAGTTTGTCACGTTATCCGGTTGACGACTCTGACTCCTCCAATACTGCCAGTGCTTTTGCGCGTTCTCTGTATCCCAGCTGCTTCATTTCGCCGCCGAGCAACGCCGTGACGCCTATATCAGAGCACTCATCGACCGTTTTGAACACTCTCCGGCCGATGCTGCTCTACGCCTATTCGTCCTCCACGACGGTACTCTGTACCATAGTAACCTTCATCCGGACGGCTCTGAGTTCCTGCTTGTGATACCTAAACACCTCCGCTCCACCGTTCTAGAAGAGCTTCACGACGCACCAACGGCAGGACACCTCGGCGTATCTCAAACCTATGACCGTGTACGTCGGCGTTTTTTCTGGCCGGGCCATGCCCGTTTCGTACGACGTTACGTCGCCGCTTGTGAACTTTGCCAACGACACAAGAAGCCTTCCCAGCTCCCCGGTTGTTACCTGCAGCCGCTCGACATCCCTGCCGAGCCCTTCCATCGTGTCGGCTTGGAGCTTCTCGACCCATTTCCGGAATCCACATCAGGAAACAAGTGGGTTGCAGTCGCAGTGGACTACGCGACCCGCTACGCCGTATCTCGTGCTCTTCCGACCAGTTGCGCAACTGATGTTCCGGACTTCCTGCTACATGATATCATTTTGATACATGGTGCTCCGCGTCAATTGCTTACAGACCACGGCCGCACCTTTTTTGGCCAAAGTCATTGACGACATCATGCGTGCCTGCTCAATACAGCATAAATTTACTACCTCCTACCACCCTCAAACGAACGGCCTGACTGAGCGTTTGAACCGCACCCTTACAGACATGCTATAAAAATACTCTCCGCTAGGGGGCCATGGAGTACTGACGTGCTTCACATGGGCTCCTGCGTCTTGCGCTCATTTCTACAGCAAGGCCATTCAGCCCTTTCATTTTGCACCGACAGAATCGGGAAGGTGCAAGGAACAAGCGGATACCACCTACTTTAAAAGTGAGTGCGTTTTTGTCAAGATTTCGAGCTTCATGTTCACCGACCATCCCGTGCCTTGCTAAGCCTAACGCCGCGCGAGACCCCACCGGCCCGCCGGGGAGAAGCACCGTCGCACGTGCAACAGGCACACGGTGCGCGTGAAAGGAGGGCGACAGCGCTCGCTGCCGCACGTGCGTTGCACGTGCACTGTGTGTCGAAGTGGAGGCTCGGCGGTCGCAGGCGCTGCGGCTGACAAGCAGGCTTTGAGATGAGCCAAGAAACACCCGCGACGGACGCGACGTCAAGCGAACGACAAGAAGAAACAAGCGCCATGCATACAGACTCAGCGGAGGAAGCCGACGTCGCGCAATCTTGGACTTACGATAAAAACAGTGGCAGAACTATAGACCTCAACGACCAATGGCTGACATAGAAAAGGAAAGGCAAGAAGGAACTCACGCGCATGAAAACCCCCGCAGTGACCCAATCCACACAACAGCCAGCCATGCCGCCGCCGCCGCGCAAATCCAGAACGCCACCGCTACCTTTGGACGACATCAAGATTGTCTACCGCCCACAAGCTGGCCTTGAACTCGCTAAATGGTCGCTCGTCGCAGTCACTCACGCAGTCGGAAGATCCAGCGAATACTGCAAAAAGAATTCCACGACAACGTGCGAGTACAAATGCAAAAAGAAGAAAACCTCATCATTGCAAGTACAGCAAACAAGAACTACGCTCAAAACAACTACGGTCACTAGCATACAGCTTGGAGGCAACTTTTGCAACGTAAAAGCCAACTCTCGTCTACCCGAAGATGTCAGCAAAGGTGTTATTTACGGTATCACGCCGGGGACTTGCAGTGCGGAGCTAATGGATGGAATTCGAGTGCCAGCACGCTATACAGTCCTCAACGCCCGCATGCTCGGACAGTCCACGGCGGCGGTCATCTATTTTGAGGGCCCACACGTCCCCTACAACATCATTTATCAGTGCGGCGACTACCGATGCAAGCCCTACCGCAAATCAGTTCAGTATTGCCGAGCCTGTGGCAACCTCGGACATCGTCAAGACGTTTGCCCAAAACCAACCCCAAATTTCTGCTACAAATGAGGCAAAACGAACCAACCCCCGAACCCTGACTGCCATCCCACATGCAAGATTTGCGAAGAAGGACACGAAACGGCTGGGAAAGAATGCAAGAAAAAGCTCAAGCCCAACCCACCGCCTTACCAAGTAAGACAGCAATGGCAAAACAGGATCCAAGAGCGAGACAGTCGATGGAGCTCCAACCGCGATGAGTTCCCTGAACTAGGTGCTGCCAATCGATGCGCCGCCAACTCAAGTGACGCCTCCAGTGGCAACGCAAGAACTAGCAGACCCAAGTCAAGATCGCGGTCGCGCTCCCGAAAACGCGTGAATTACGCTGAAGTGCCCAGTGCATGCGCCCCCAACTCAAGTAACGCCTCCTGTAGCACCGCAAGAAATAACAGACCCACGTCAAGATCCCGATCAAGATCGCGATCGCGTTCCCGAAAACTCCTTAATTACGCTGAAGTGGCCAGCAGCTCAGGCAGTGCAGGCGTCGTATCGGCAGAAGCGGTAACCGTAAGAGCCCTCGAGAGCAAACTACAAAATCAACAAAGTATCATAGACAGACTATTCCAAAGATGCAAAGAATATGAACAGGGAAGCAAACAATCATTTACAGCGCTAACCACGGACGCAGTTGATTCCGCTATCGAAGCTAGAGTTCAAAAGCACCTCCAGGCTTTCGAGGACGCCTTCACAAAAAACATCCTTGCTCTGATTGAAAACATCACCAAGCCTATTGTCGAGAAGATTGCGTCACTTAACATCCAAGTGACCACCCTCGCAAATCAAGTCACCACTCTCACAAGCCAGGTTACCGGCCTAACAGCCCAGGTCGACAATTTTATAGCACATGCAAAGAACAATTATGTCACCAAGTCCTACCTCGACAGCCTTCTCAACACGACCGAGCAGGGTAGAAAGAAGGCTCGCACGAACAGTCGTAATGCCTCCCGCTCGATCTCACCCAACCATGAAGCTGCCTGCGAAGCTGAAGATCCTCATGATGGCGACAGCTAAAACCACAACAAAGAGCCCGCAAAATACTCTGCGCATCTGGCAATGGAACTGTCGATCCTTCCGTCCCCGGTATGCAAACCTACAAGAACTCGTCAAACTGGACCACCCTGATGTAATTGCCCTACAGGAAACCAATACCTACAACGTCCGACTTCAAGGATACATCACTCATGCACAAACTCATCGCACAGCCATCCTTACCACGAAAACTCTCACAACGCAGGAACACGAAATAGAAGACATCCCCATCGAGCACACCCTAGTGGAGATCATACCAGACAGAAAAACGCAGCAAAGTCTATTTATCGCCAGCATATACAGCCCTCCTCGTGATCAACTTCCGGAATTCTACCACTTTGTCCGTGAACTGAGGAAACGCACGAAAGGCCATCAAGTTGTTGTAATGGGAGATTTCAACGCCCCACATACAGCATGGGCTTATCCAAACACCACCAAGAAGGGAGCACGAGTGCACGACACTGCTCAACACCACAGGCTGACCCTCTGGAACGACCCATTGCAGGCCACGAGAGTCGGCAACAGTGTCTCCAGGGACACAAACCCGGACCTTACGTTCACAGCGAACGTCCACTGGGCCGAGTGTAGTCGACTCTCGGAGACACTCGGAAGCGACCACCACATTATTCAAGTTGACATCGCGCATAACCGGAAACCAACCAAGACTGGTGTTGCTCGACTAACAGACTGGAAGTCCTTCAGAGACAACCTCAGAGGCAACACAACAATCGACGACATCGACCATTGGCTCAAGGGCATTCTCATCACCGCAGAAAACCACACCAAGAGCATCCAGCTAAGCACCAACACCCCCGCAGTCGACCCGCATCCCCTTCATCTCTGGGAGGCCAAAAGAAGCCTCCTGAAGAGGTGGAAGAGACAAAAGCTCAATAGAAAACTTAAGCAACGAATCGCCCTTCTCACCATACAGGCCCAAGATTACGCGGAGCAACTTAGCAGGCAAAATTGGCACACCTTTTGTGACAGCATACAAGGGACACTCAGCACCAAGAAAGCGTGGCATCTCCTACGCGCTCTCTTAGCTACCGATCGCACCAAAACGCAACAGAGGCAAGATCTGCGCAGACTGATCCACAATCATGCTGGATCGTAGGATGATCTCCTTCGTGAACTTCAGCAAAAACTTAGCAGCGACAAGCCCACTTCATCAGCGAGCAGAAAAACGTACGGCGGTGCACCAAACCCAGATCTCGATCGACCATTCACCCAGGCAGAGCTCCACGCAGCATTAGCCAAGCTCACCAGAAACACCAGTCCCGGCAACGACAGAATAACTAATAAGCTCTTACACAACCTCCCGCAATCTGCCACTACAGCACTGCTACAGTACTACAACGACTGTTGGAAAAAGGGTGACCTACCAGCTGCCTGGAAGCATTCGGATGTGACCATGATCCCCAAACCCAACAAACCCCTTCGCATCGAAAGCCTACGTCTCATTTCCCTCACATCTTGCGTGGGCAAACTCTTCGAGCACATGGTGCACGACCGCTTAACAACATACCTCGAGGACAACGGACACTTGCCGCACACCATGTTCGGATTCCGACAGCACATGTCCACGCAGGACGTACTCCTGCTCCTCAAAGAAGACTTGCTTGATTACCTCGATCACAGACGCAAATCATCAATCCTGGCAATCGACGTAAAGGGCGCATTCGACAACGTGAGCCACGAAGCCATTCTCCACAACCTCGAAGATACAGGCTGCGGAGCGCGGATCTATAACTATATCAGCAGCTTTTTGACACACCGAACAGCAACAGTAGGCGCCTGCAACCTCCGCAGCGATACATTTCGGCTACCCAACAAAGGAACCCCACAAGGATCAGTTATTTCACCCCTCCTTTTCAATATCGCAATGATCAACCTACCGAAACAACTCAATGCCATCCCAAACCTATGCCATGCCCTTTACGCTGACGACGTCACGCTCTGGACCAAAGCGCCTACTACTGGACAACAAGAACGCAATCTACAAGAAGCCGTGGATACTGTCGAAAGATACCTCCGAGACTGCGGTCTCCAATGCGCACCCGAAAAGTCGGAGCTTCTCGTCCTGAGAGCACGGACACGAGGACGACCACCTAACTATATCGAACCCGATCCTAGCGTCTCGCTCAACGGAACCAAGATCCCTACAGTCAACTCTCTTCGCGTACTCGGACTTCACATCCACAAGGACGGATCAGGGGCGGCCACTCTCCCGCGTCTCCAACGCACACTGTGACAAGTTACGCACCTCGTCAAGAGGATCACAAACCAAAGAAGCGGTCTCAAGGAGCACGACACACTAAGCATAATTCAAGCGCTCCTAACTAGCCGTATCACCTACGGAACTCCCTACTTGAAGCTCAAGCCGGCAGAAATAAAAAAAAAACTTAATGTTTTCATTCGAAAGGCAATCAAAGTAGCCTGGACGCTCCCACCCATGGCATCAACGGAGAAACTCCTCAAGCTCGGCGTCCACAATACGTGGGAAGAGCTTGTCGAGGCTCATAAGATCAGCCAACTAGAGCGGCTCAAGCTCACACCCACCGGACGTGCAGTTTTGCGCTACCTCAAATACAGTGAAAACTTCATTGCAGACAAAGACCAGAAAGCAAGAATCCCACCTGCAGTCCGGGACTGCATCAGCGTTGCAAGTATACCGCGCAATATGCATTCAACTTATCATAAGGAGCGTAGGCAAAGCAGAATCCGCGCACTCAGCAAGAAATACGGGAGCAACCCTGATACGAGGTACACCGATGCTGCCCGGTATATTAAACGAAACGCCTTTGCCCAAATCGTCACGGATCACCAAGGCAAAGAACTTGCAGCTGTCACCATCCGAGCAAGAGCCCCTGAGACTGCAGAGGAAACGGCAATTGCTGTGGCAATAACAACCTGCCCTGAAGTAGCAGTAATACTAACATACTCCCAAGCAGCAGCTCGCAACTATCAAAAAGGCCGCGTATCAGAAACAGCACTCAAAATACTAAGAAATCACATCGCACGCGCCCCGCTCCCCGACACTTACATCAACTGGGTTCCAGGCCATCAGGGCATCACAGGAAGTGAGGCAGCACACGCCGCTGCCCGCGAGCATACCAGCCGGGCTTTCCTGCCATCCCACACTACGCCGGCCACCAACGTTGATGATATCGCCCTAAAGTACTCAGAGCTTCTGCAACACCACCGACTCAGCAGAAGAACGTACGCTTTACCATACAAGAATCTGAGCAAAGACGAAGAAGTCATCCTGCGCCGCCTACAGACCAACACCTACGTGCACGGAATAATGATGCACAGACTGTATCCTACGCAGTACTCGTACATATGCCCCTATTGCGACGTTCCAGACACCCTGCAACACATGGTCCAGGATTGCCCACTGCGTGACACATCCACAGACCCTACCTCACAAGCTCCACAAGACGACTCCGAAGAAAGCCGCCCCATAGAAGCACAAAATGAGCGCCCCAACTCACCGCAGATCCATACGATAACTGAAAAGTGGGAGGCCAAGCTTTCCTCCGATGACCTGGACGACCAACGCAGTCTCGTCGCCCGGGCTAAAGAGGCAGCCCAAGCCAGAGGGTTCTTGGAATGAGGAATCCTCCCACCTAGGGTGAACCGGGTTTTGACTCGGTTTACCGCTTCGGAAAATAAAAGTTTAGTTCTCTCTCTCTCAGATGAATACCGTGACTGGGACCTGGCTCTTCCATACGGCGCACTTCCTTCCCCCGTTCCTCTCTTTCGTGCGGGCGAGATTGAGCAGCGTCAGCAGCGCTCGTCGGCTCCCCCGTACGCTTTACTTGCAAATACAGCGTACGCCGCGCAGCGACGGTGTTATCGCCCGACGCTTCCATACGGAACCTCATGGCGGCGCCGATGCTAGAAAGGCGCCTGGAATGTTCACATAATTGCTATCGCAATATTTATTTCAATTTGCATTTATTTCTTGCGACTATATAAAATCTCAAGGAGATGCAGGGACAAAAGATTATGAGTGCTTTGCAGAGGTTCCTATCCCGCCAAGTAGAACCAGAACAGCGTACATAAAAATGCGCATTTGATACAAACATTCATACTTGACTTTCAAGCCTATAGCATAAATGTATCGCTAGTGTAGGTAATAGTACTGTCGAGGTCATACGCAACGAACTACAATCAACACAATTTACAGACACAAAAAAACTGGCAGTGGCTTAGCTCCGCTATGCCAGGATATACGTTGCGAAAACTAAGGCATAGCATGGTTAGCTTTGGTTAATCTTGATTGCAAGTCCAGGTTAGTCTGGTTGTCTAGCTGTGTTGCGGCGTTTAACCAGTCGTTCGGCGCGCTGTCCGTCTGTTTCCTGGGCAATTCGTTTTCTCTCCATGTTGTTTCGATATCCGTTTCAGGCCTCCTCCTGCTTACCAGGATTGTCGCCATCCATACTGCCGCCTCAAATGTGGTTGCGGCGCACGCGAGCTTTTCTTTTCAATCCTCCGACATGTTATCAGGCATGCGATGCAGCTGGCGAAGCGAGCAGAGGCGAGTGCAACGACGAGGAACGCGTTGTTGCAGTATGTGAACGCCGTGTTTTTTGGCATGCGAACGCGGTACAAAAACCAAATGGCGACGGCGGAAAAAAATTAAATTATGGGGTTTTGCGTGCCAAAACCACTTTCCGATAATGAGGCATGCCGTAGTGGACGACTCCGGTAATTTCGACCACCTGGGATTCTTTAACGTGCACCTAAATCTAAGTACACGGGTGTTTTCGCATTTCGCCCCCATATAAATGCGGCCGCCGTGGCCGGGATTCGATCCCGCAACCTCGTGCTCAGCCGCCCAACACCATAGCCACTGAGCAACCACGGCGGGTACGCGGCGGCGGATAGGCGCGGCGCTGCGCAGCGGCGCAACAGCTGTGACTAGGTGCTACTAGTGGCGCACGCGCAGTAGTGACTAGGGAGCGAGAGAGACATAAATATCCGCGGGGAGGCGCGCGTTGGGACGTCATGTGCCTCCTCGGAGCACCGCCACGGCGAAAACGCAAGTTCGCGGCCAGTAAAGCTCTCGCTTTGAAAGACAGAGAATCTGTGCGACTTTGCAAGATTGCATTGGACAAACTTTAATAAAAGTCCTGCAGGGCGCATGTCAGCTCGCAGGGGGCGTCTCCCACGCAGGGACCGACAGGGAGTACCTGGCTGCCGCTGCGCGAATCTGCTGGACGGCCCATTGCTAGCCTTGTAGGAGCGGGCTTCCTAGGGTCTTCTCCCACTTGTCGGAGGTAGAGTCGGGCGGAGCGTTTCTGCACTCCCAGAGCCCGTGTGCGAGTGTCGCCGTGACCCCGAACGTCGGGGTAGACGTCCCCGTAGATGATGTGTAAGGTGGCGGAGTTTGGATAGGTATGTGTTTGTAACAAGCGTAGCGTTTGCGCATGCGGCCTGTTTAGTTTGGGGTGTGGGGGTGGCAAGAGACGTCGTCCCAAGTAAAAGTGTTGGGTGATTTGATTGCACGTTACTGGGGCGTCCCTGTTCGTCTCCAACTCACCGAGACGCGGTTTCGCGGGGGTGATGGCGCGGACGGTAAGTGCGTGCGCAGCGTCGTGCACTGTCTCGTTGAGGTTCGGCGGGGGGCCCGGGATCCGACCTGTGTGGGCGGGAAACCAGATGATGGTGTGGTGTTTAGGGTGCTAATATCAGCGCCCCGGAGGACGCGTAACGCCTGGTCGGAGACGACTCCTCTCGCGAATGCTTTGATGACTTTGCGAGAATAACAACCCGATTTCCAGCGAAGCTGTTTCGTTTGAACAGTTGCAGTAGAAGTTTCAGTTGCTTGTACCTTATCCCTTACTTTATAAAGTTGCATATATATATATATATATATATATGATTGTTTCATTCCAACCCTAGTCCGGATGTATTGCTTTCGAGCGCTTCACGGTAGGAATTTCAAAAAAAGTCAGTAAGTAATTAACACACATTTTACGCCACCATGACATTTATCCTCATGTCCTCCCTCCTCTCTGCCGCCCCAGCACCCCAACCAATTTCCAATGGATTTGATATCGCTTGATTTCACAGCTCTCCCAGGACAACCGGAAAAATCCTCAGTTCGCAAGACACTTTCATTAAGCTCTGGATTGCTTGCGTGCGTAATTTAGTGCAAATGTCAAATATTTCGCTGTCTTTCAAGTTTCCCTACATAGTGCCTAAGGCGCCCTTTATTTTTGCCAGTTAAAACAAAATGTCTTATTTAGTTCACCGAGGACATCGCTGAAAGCAAGTAGGTAAGTGTTATGACGCCTCAAGATAGGGAAAGAAGAACGGCGCCTTAGTAATTATTTGAAACTCTTCTACATAGCCCAGAACTTAAAAATATTTGCACATTGCAGTTGCTATCTCCCTCGCCCACTTTCTACAAAATATAAACATGTAACCTACAATTATTTCGGGACATTGGGAAGCATAGCTGATAGCCGCATATTACATTGTCTAACACTTGAATAAGAATTTTTTTACAAAGACTGTGTTTGATTCAACCATTTTCGAATTCGCACGGACAGTTTCCGTAACGTAGCACCAATTTTCACTACATTTGGTCTTGTTGGGTTTCCTAGTTCTGCCAGGGCCGTGAGCTCATTTCTTGCCCGCTTGTTAGACACGTTCATAAGACTCTAGAGTGTTGGCATACGTAATTTATTGCAAAAGCCCCATTTAAAAATATATTTTAAACTTCAATACACACCACTCATTAACTTGTCCTTAACACACATAACGAATCTGTCTCCTTTATTACAGCGAGGTCACCAGGCGAAACTAATATATCACGCATGAAAAAGCGAAAAGACGTGGGTTCAATAATTATTCCGAGTGCTTCTAAATAGGCCAGAAACGTTAACACTACGTGACACACTGCAATTAAAATGCTGCCTATTCATCTAAATTATAAAACATCTGAAACACGGAGTTTTCTTGGGACACTGAAAAACATTGCTCATGACGACAACGTGATACTTTCAAATACTTCCTCACAATTTTTTCCACTGCTGTATTTGATCAACGCGATGTACCATCGCACATATACGTGGAGTATTCTTGTCCTTGTGTTCGCAAAATATGGCCTCTTATGTAGTTGTAACTATGCCAGCGTGGCTGTCGCTTTACCTCGCTCGCAAAACAGACTAATCATGCTATGGTCCACTTGCATATGTATTCTACTTAAAAATGCGCACTTAACCCACCTATTTCGAACATTGCCTAGACATTAACCATACAATGTCCATAATTTTCCCCAGATATAAACAAGATGCCTTGTTTAGCTCACCGAGGACACCGGAGAAATCAACTACGGATCTCGAAAACATGCACGAAAGCACATGGAAAAACAGGTTCTTTGTAATTAGCTGCATAAGTTGCATTTAAACCAGGAAGGTCAAAGTTCGCAGCGGAATAAGTTTGAAATTAGCCCTATTTTCAGAGAATGTAAACCGCCATTGTGCAATTATTTTAGAAGTTTGCGAAACATTTAGATTATCGGCAGTAGGACACTCTGGATTGTTTCAATGAGTAATTTTCTACAAAGGCTGTAATGAGCGTACACGGAATAAACATAGATCACTCTTCACTGAGAACATTGTTTCGTATTTTGAATAAATAGAAACGCCGCACCCCGCATATTTTACCTAGAATACCGGGAGAAAACAACGAAATGCCGTGTATAACGCATAGTAATTGGGAGAGAGCGACAATTCAGTAACTGTTTTCGGAGCAGATAAGCAACCTACACAGTGCGAATTTCCAGTACACGTCACCCAAATGTGGCCTTAATTTTTTCGAAATACGAAATATCTGCTGTTTTTCTCTCCTGCCGGGAAACAAGTGTTAGAGTAGCTCTCATTTACACACAACCTCAAAATGAAATCGCCAAAGTGAGAAGTGGCACATTACTTTAGAAAAAATTCGTCAGCGTTTCATTCGTATCGACATGGCTATGCACGTTCTACCAATGTCATTTTCACGAGCATATCTACGATAAGTCTTGCTTACACGATGAAATTCGGCAGTTATACTGCTACGATGTTTGATTAGATTGTTGCTTGTGATAAGATACTGAGACTACAAAGCTACGTAAGCTATCTGTAGACAGAGTTAAATAGTTCCAGCATTTGATAAGTGAACGATTTCATGCCGTAAGGCACATCAGTCGTTGGGCGCGGCTCATTATAATTGTTTACCCGCACGTCCCCTTTGGCGCAGGTTAAATGTACCAGTCTGATTGTGTTTACGAATATGGAAATAGTGGTCCCCAAAGACTGGGCATGATGCAAGTTGCGGAAGCTGACATTTTTTTGGGGGCGTGAACTGCCCAGCGTCAGGCGTTCTCCGCAACGCGAGTCTGTATGGGCAGTACCGAGAGTCGTCTGCTACACGGCACCCAGAAGGCACAAAAGGCAATGCTGTCTGTCCAAGCAGGCGATGCGTAATAAAGCATTACTGATGTGGTCACCCTATTAAGAAAATTTACCTTCAGCTGTAGTTTTGTTGGACTACCCACCATGCTGCCGAAAGTGCGCTCTTTCAAAAGTGGAGGTGGGGCGGGGCAAATGGCATACTTAACCCCCCCCCCCCCCAACTTTTGAAAGTGGGCGGTGGGGGGGGGGGGGGGGCACATGCCCCCCTTGCTCCCCATCCCGTAGATGCGCCTGTCTTGTGCAACATGTGATTTGCGAGTGAATTAATTTAATTGATGAGTTGGCGGTTCGAGCACCGTACCTTTGCAGCCTGTGTATGCTCCGTACAGTTAGGAGAATCTCGCAGATTTTCCGGGCCATAGCATGTGAATCTGATCTGTAGTGCTAATCGCCTTAGCATCGACAGTGACATTCCTCTTTGAGTTCCTACTGTGGCTTGCCAACGCAAGCAGTAGTTGCCCATGATGGCATGAAAGAGATTCATCGAAGAGTGAGTGGCACACACCCAAGCTCACATACCCAGTGACGCAGCTGGTCCCACGATTGTTTATGAACCCGCTTCCCTCAACGTAGCACTCTGATACTCTACCCATTAGACCAAGGACTGCGCAGTAGCGCAATTTCTAGGGAAGATGGTTACAGGCAGATACAAGAAAGTATGCGTGATATCCTAAGAATTCCAATCGCATTAAATATCTTCATTGTATTGATACTATGGTTCACTTGTTGTTCTGGTTTGTGCTGGATAAATCCTTGTTTTTCTGAACAATGTGTCGCATCGAAACAGCATCAGAAGCTGTGAAACTAGAGACGTAAACTTAACATTCTATATCTGCAACAGCCACTATTTTTGTGATTTATTTAGAGTGCACTTGATGTGTATATGTGGTTAAAGCCTTAAAATTGCCTTGCTAAGCATTTACTTAAACATTCAGGTTCACATAGGTTGGAAGAGTGCTCACTGACAAGATGATCCTGGCACATTTTACCATGGCCTGCCATGGTTAACTAGGCAAGATTGCACGAGCCTTGCTTCACCATGTGCTGAGGAGGAGCTCATGGGCCACTAACGTTTTTGAAAGAACATCACGACGCAAAAAGGCGCGTTTGACTCCATCAGGGTCAACGCTGTTATAGGCAAGTGCCGTACATTTTCCCCGTTGCATTCTTGCATTAACATATTGTATTTTAAATTAGCAACTTCTCGTTAGCATAAGAAATGACTTTGCGTGCTACAATAACTTACCTTGTGGAATGACTGTTCATATAATTTTAGGTGCCTAACGCATTCAAACTCAAATGCTTATAAATGTGAAAAGCTGCCTCAACTCACAGAAGCTAATGGCGGCTTCACCAGTGAAAATGAATTGCTTTTGCGCATTTGTAGTGCTGCTTGACTGTGATTGCAATGAAGAGTCTGTGAAACACGCTACCTATCAAGCGGCATGGATGACATTTCGGTAGACTGATAGTGTTAGTATAATGTAGAAATTGTGGAGTAGCTATGCGCAAGTGCAGTTACTGCTCAAATAAAGGAACAGGATTTCCACCAAATTTCAGCAATACAAATGGCCTTGCTGGTTCTGTAATGTAAAACACAGTGGTTTCATCTATTTGGCCAGGCCACATTAAATGGATGGTGCCATTCTCTTAAAGGAGGTCCTTGTGGTTCCAGGCAGCAGCCTTTCAGCAGAGGGAAAATAAGTTGTGTGGCGTTGTTGTTTGGTACTTTTGACCAAAGCAACATTACGGGACAGTTTGCAGTTTCACTGTCAACATTACTATGTTTAGCGAACGCTCGAACATTCTAAGCACGTGCACTATTTATTACCATGTAATTTCTCACTTCCTATTCCAAGATGTGGCAGAAACTACATTTGTTTGGCTTTTCCCCACACCTTTATACTAATTGAGCAGAACTGAATATGCCTTTGGCGATTACTCTCGAAAGCTTCTTACAGACAATAGAACGTGTGCACAACTCCCATTACGAAATTGCTGGAAGCGTCTCCTGCTGTCTCAGTTGAATGGACCACATGCCCGTTTAGGGAGGTATTATAAACCCTTGCTCAAAATACCTATGGGCTTAAAAGTATCGAGCAGATGACTGGGCTCTCAAGTCGCCTTTATTTGGCCCGTTGACGATCACATTTTTTGGGGTGAAATGCGACTCGCGATTTAGCAGTTAGATGTTTTTTAGCGGTGTGCGAACATTGAAAATTTTCGAGTAACTTACTGAAAATTGTCCAACTCGATTCAGTAATTGAAATGACTAGTCACTATGCGTAAATGCGAATGTTATTCGACTAATTTCTTATAGTTCAAAGCGCCAACTAAACATAACATTGGAGCAATAGTGCGGTAAGTTTTCACCTGGCGGGCATATTATTGGCATAAAACACGAGAATTTGCGTAGCTGAGTAGGATTCGTCGCTTTAGTAACCGTCCTTTACAGGCTATACAGGAATCATTCACGTATACTGAAGAGTTCTGTGCATGTGAAGAACTACTTGTTTGCTGCTCCATTTGTGATTTTATTGAATAGCGCTTCATAACAGAATATGTAATTAAAGAACTTGCTCATTTCATGTTAAATGGGATAACGGCTATTCTTTATTCAAATATCATCACCCAAGCAGTATGTACAGATGGTTAACAAGCGAAGCTGAAACGTACGACCCCGGTGTTTATCACTGAGTTAATTGTGATGGTTCCTTAAACGACCGCTTGGTAGGATGCCACATCCTCGGTACGCACTTGCTGCTTGCGCTCGGTTGCACGAGCCTGCTTGTACCCAGTCTGCATCGTCGGCACCACGTAGACGAGCTCGTTCCAGGTTCCGCTCGCGGCGTTGCTGAAAGAAAGCTGCCTGCTTCTCAAGAGTACGCATTACGTGTGGCTTACCCATTTCTGAGCCGGAGCTAAACTGCTGCGTGCGCGCTCGGATGCAACGGAGAGTAGCGACGTCAGCACTGGGGCAGCCAATTGCACGCCTCCTTTTTTTTTGCGCATGCGCATGGGGCATTTTCGAAGTACAGGCGACAACCGGACAGACGGACGAATCGGCTAGACATCAACAACTTCTCTGTAACAGTATTCCAAAACAGTTCAATTCTATTCGCTTCTAGAATTCGATTCGTGTTCGATTCGCTCTCAAAAATCACTAATCGAACACCGTTAATACTTATATTGCTGATTTAAGTTCTTCAGAGTGACTTTTGAGAAGAAATGGGCAGATAAATGTTTAATTGACAATAAAGCGACAAAACCTTTTCAGTATTCGCAGTTTTACACAGGGTTTATTGTTGTATGCAGAATAAATTAGCTGATTTTTTAAGCTCATTTACATTTACATTTGCATTTTAGCTCATTTACAAAACCTATTTTAGTAAACCAGGTGAAGCATGTGTGCTGCCAAGCTGCTGCAGTGACAGTCACCAAAGAGTTAAGAGATAAATCAGTTTAGGAGAATGTCAAGAGGGCACAACGCAATAAGAATTTTTTCTGGAAGTCCTGGAAGGTTTCACCACCTTGATCGTGACGCACAGTGACGCTCCGTTCTGAAAATGCGCATTTTTTAAAATGTTCTGTTACGGCCACACAAATACGGAGGTGAAACTGAAAGGGTTAACAAAGCCGGTTCACTTGCATATGGCTTTTTGAAGACTGAGCATTTCATCTCATAGCTTTCATGGTGTTTATGTATCAGTGTAACGAGCGTGGCACGCAGCTATAGATAAGCCTCGTTATGACAGTCACTGAGACACGAAACACGTTGTCGTAAGGTGCATTTTCTTTAAAGTCGAGAATCCTAAGAGCGGCCATTCTAAGGCTCATACACTCCAACTGCCCCTAAGGTGGTAAAACGTAAACTCAAATGAAGCCACGCTCAATTTAGTGACATGAGAGTATTCTATTTAGAGCATACAAAAGTGCTATAAAGTGCTGCACATTTTAATTATGAAAGTTACAAAATATAATTCAAGTCGCAAGTATAATCCCCCTAAAGTTTCTTCATGAACGACATGAAAGTTTTCTGATCATTTTCTTCCTAAGCAGGTAATGTTTACATCCTTGATATGGAGGGTATTAGCAAAGTTATTCAGCCCCCTTGCGCTATTCTTCTTTAGCCTCTTTAGACATTACAGTAAGTGGAGCCGTGTTCCAGTCCACTCTGGATGAAATAATGTGGTCATGCTCTGCAGTTGTACCCAGGAAAGTTTGAATAAAGCGGAGTAAGCAAACTTCGTTATAACGAGGGCATACAGTATGCCACACATTGCATGTGGAACTTGATTCTTAATACCTCTTCTGCTTTTTCAGTGTTCTTTTTGCAGCCTTCATGTGCCTCAAGGTTTCTCGTACCAACATGCCCTAATTAAGAACATCATTGCCTTGCTTTTCACGTGGCACCTGAGATCTTCTAAAGAGCTCAAGTTGCACAGCTCCAATCAAAACAGAAGCGTTGTACTATGTAACTCTCGACATTTTACAGAGAAGCTGTTAGCCACTCGTTAGTAGACATTTTTCGGGTCCCCGTGCATGGACACGGGACGTCGGGGTCTTGACTTACCTCCACCACTTTATAATACCGAGACCGACCAAGTTGTCCAGCGCTGTTTATTCCCAAAAAAGGCAACGCCCCAGCTCATGTGCGAAGAAGTAGAAGAACAGGGAAGATGATGATGGCTATGTACAAATGAAAACGACGAAGTACGTTATTAGTGCTAACAATCTCTCTCTCTCTCTCTCTCTCTCTATATATATATATATATATATATATATATATATATATACCGAAAGCTGAGCATAGCAGAAGGAACTGAGCATTCTAAGAGGATGCGAAATCTTGTGGCAATGTATTGCACAACAGCCGTTTCTAATCCCGGAGTCACACAGTTACTTTCTATTGCGGTCAAGCCCAATCCGGACCGAAATTCTAGACCGCGATGGGCTCCCTCACTCAGTTTGCGCAAACGAACTGATCGCGACCGAGAAATTCACTCCAGATCGGGCTTGAGCGCAATCAAAAGCGCCCCGTGTGACACCTCTATAATGTAGCTAACTACTGTGCTTCGCAAATGTGGCACACGCTTACTAAACCTCTTCAGTTCAGTTGTGGTGTCAGGTGCAAGCGGCCGGCTTTAAACAGGCGGAGATACGGTAGGGACATATGCAGGGTGACCCATGATGTAGTTTTTCTTATTAACCACTAAATGACAACTGTATATTCTTTTGTTCGGCGTCGGTAGCCACATTGTGCCATCAGGACTGCATATAGTAGAGAGAACATGTGCAAGAAAGAGTGCAAATACCCTAGATGCATACGTAGCAAGCAGCGTTTCTTTTGCGCACTTACTTCATGCGTCGAACAGTACGTATCCAGCGCTCCCGTCGCTCCGGTTCGTATGGCTTTCCGGGGATCCGATAGAACCGCACCTCAGGATTACGGCTTTCATGTTCATGACAGTTCACTACTCAACAATAGCGGCGGCTACCGGGCTTCGGGACCGCGTGCTGCTCAGGCGCTGGGTAGTGCCCAAGTTAGCGTGCTTTCGATGCGCATTGTCGAAGCAGAGAGCGCTCGCTTTCCATGTCCGACAACGCAGGCGGTAGCGCACGAGCTCGTATGTACGTTTGAAGCCCTTTTCGAGTCTCAAAACCACTCGCAAAATTCAATACAACGCACAAAGCGAGCGAGACCTCTGCAACTAAAGGGACGCTGTCCTCCTTAATCTACCCACCAACGTCGTTGCATACCATCAGGCTGCGCCACAGTATCTTCAAAACTCCAGCGCGTCAGCCGCATGTCGCTAACTTCGGCCCAGTATTTCTCCACTCCACTCGGCCATGGTGCAAGCCTCCTCGACTGGTTTCCGTCAGCCAGCACCTCGCAGCATGCAGGCGTGCACGTTTTCCTCCAACGCGACAACCTTCACATTAAGCATCCATGGATGACGCGATGTAGTTTCAAATCTCTGTACATTGCTTCTGCACAGGCCACAGTCCATCTGCGAGCTTCGACATCTATACCAGCCTTAAGATAATGGTCTTCTTCATTCCTCAAGCATCTTACGTGCACTTCCGCTACAGCACAATTACACTGGAATGTGCCCTATAACGACCAGCGCTTCGAAGCTGACGACGCTAACGCTCAAATTCACATCAGTTGCCTTGGCCCTTGAAGCCGCAGTTTTATGCGCTTTCGATAAATACACAACAGTGTCTCAATTCAAAGGTCGCAATCCTTACGTCTTCGCCTTCTGTGCCTGACGAAAATATGCCAGCAAGAGGAAATGTACATCCGCCTTGACTCAAAAGGATGTGCTGTTTGCTTGAGCAGAAGAACGTAAGAATAGCTACACCGATATTCGCATCGCTGCATCTGACCATGTACACCCGTGAGCGAACGTATACGGACCAGGGATCTCGCGATATAGCAAATTTTTTCCTCTGCTCATGAATGGAACTTGAAATTGAGGAATGCAGTGCAAACTTGGCATTGATAACTTACCAGTGTAGTCGTCAATTTCACATTATGCATGTTAAATACAATGAAATTTAGTTTTTTCGGCGACCCTGTGGTCCGTATACTATTGTTCACGGGCGTACGAAAATGACTACATTCGTCTATAAATACAGTGCATTCCGTTCATTTCCGTTGAAGAGCAAGAAGGCTGCTCTCATCAACACATATGAAAACGTCGGCTGCACTGTCGGTTTTTACTATATATTTTTACGTAATCAATAAAAAGTGTTGTAGTAGGCTTGCCTGAAGCACCCGCTCATAATCGACAGAAACGATGGTTTCATCTTGTTAAAGTACACGCATTGCCATTTTCCCGCCGTGTATGCTAAGATCAGCTCAGGAGATTTGCCAAGAATTCCAGAGAAGAGCTTATCTACGAAAGTAGAACGATTCAGACGAACAAAGACCAGGAAGATGTGAACGAAAAGGTCAAGCGAGAGAACGTCTTTGTCTGTATGTCTTGCTACTTTTCGTTTGAAAGCCAGAAGCGCTGTTTCAGTCGACCTTCTTTTTCTGAAGCTAAACTAGGATTTCGTCAAAATAAGCCATTTATGTAGGTATATAATAATATTTTGTCTTTTTGAGGACGTAGATAGAACAGATATTGTTCAGAAGTTGTGTGCTGCATTCCTTTCAGCTGTTTTCTATATTAAGGATACTGTCGCGTTTTTATGCCATCTGGAAAAGTCGCCCGCCTAACAACTAGGTTAAAGATCTGTAGTAATGCGCGTGAAATTATTTTGCAGGCATCCTTAGTTGAGTATACAGAGCCTTTAACGTAACATGCGCAAAACAAAGAAAGCTGCTACTCGAAGCGCATACGCAGCCAATCATATGTTATATAGACCCGCATAAAGAAGCCTCGAGCATCTCTGTCACAAATTTTAGTATTAGTTATCTTACTATTTAAGCCAAACATGCATTGCCAATACGTTATTACGGTTAACCAACTTAAAATCATTCCTTTTTACGTTCTTGCGACTGCGTAAGATTCACTGCGTAAGCATTTCTATGCCTACCCAACAAGAATTTTTAGGGCCCGTCACATAAGACGAATGCAGGCTCACACCCCCTAAACAATGGCTCATACCCGCGTAAGGCTACCTACGTAGGGACACCTACAAGCGAAGTGAAGCGAACAGTGCATAATCTATGCAATTGAAATCACCCATACAAGAGAAAGAACAGCACGCGTTTCAATAAAGAACTAATTCAAAACAAGCATCCGAATAATAAATAAAGCATCGCATACCCTCTTCTGCCACTGTAGTGGTGATTTTGCAATAACTTTGTTGGACATCTAGGTTCATAAGGACCGATAAGAGTTGATAAGGATCGGGTCATATTGGCGAGTTTTGATAGCCACAGATGATGGTTCATAAGGGTTTGTGCTACTGGAATCAAGTTTCATAACATTGATAATGACACAAGGCTGGATGTAGATGACCAAGTGGCACATTGCTTACACATACGTAGGCAACCCCCAGAGCAGATTATGCGTGAATTTCTTTCGCTATCCTTTGGGTGCCTGCTCATTATAAAATAACGCTTACGTGGCTTTCCACTTCAGCTTCACTGCAGTGCGGCTCTGAAGCATGCTGCGGGATAACTAAAAGCTAAAATCAACTAGGTATGGTTGAAGAGCTTCTGGGTTCGAAATTACGTCACCACAGCAGTGCTACGTCTCGCGCCACAGGCAATATTCCAGGGCTGCTCTCTTGCATAGGTGGCAGCGTTTATGCGCCCTGTTGCCTGCTGTTCATAATTTTTTTCTAAGTGTACAATAACCTGTCCCGACGCCACATTGATGCTTAGAACCTTTTTACAGAGTAGACTAACACACGTTTTGGATTGAACGTAACTAGCTATAAATATGACAATATGACAAATCTTGGCCATGGGTACTTTAGAGCTCAGTTGGGTTTACTGATTCAAAAACATGTAAAATACTTACCTTCAGTTGTTGCGCCGTTGACAGCTCAAACCAAACTTTTATTGTGAAGCTTTCTTGATGAGTACAGCAGAACTTCTTATGACGACTTTTCCGTGAAACATGGAAAGGCGTCAACTTCTTCGAAATCTACAGGCTGCCAAATAAAGTTCAATAAACGGCTGGTATGTACCAATCAATCGCTTCTGTCGTCAATACTGTTATAAGTGCTGCATCTGCTTCGATAACGTTGATGCGCCATATCACAGCCCCCCAAAATAACGCACGCCACTTGGTTCCCCTCAACGGAATATGAGGAACGTGTGCTTATCGCAAAAAAGAACAACGCTGCAATTACACTTCGCCATAGGTTCTCTAAATGATTGGGAAAAATCGGTTCGTGCTGCAGCAGTTCACATTTACAATGACGTAGAATGCTGAAACTGCAACCCACGAATTAACGTAATTGTTAACTGAAGGAAGTGTAGAAGCGCAACTCTTCTCAGTCCAGATAGCTGCGCTGACTACTTGTCAAGTGCTCTTCAGTTTTCGTTCGCCACCTGGCGCGAGTGACCCTTGTCGCACCGTTTGCTTTGTCACTCAAAGGAGTTTTTTTCTTGACTCCACCTTGGGAGACATCTTTTCGTCGGACGCCTGAGCACTTCATATGAGTTGTGAGCGCGAAAGCATCGATGTCCAATTAAACGTCACTGAGCAGCACGTTTGTACACGTTCGGTGTTAGCATGCTGGCTGTAGATCGGAATAAATTGGTAGGATATTGCGGAGACATCAAGGACGCCGCACGTCACCGACGTCTTGCGCGACGAGATATCCAGGAAGCAGCAGTGGTCACCAAGGCCTGCAGGCGCGGCCACCAGGATAGCCCAGTGGGGGCGAGACACCGCGCTCCGGCTTCCAAGACAGAGACGGCGGCACTCGCACATGGCCTCGCCTCGCTGACGACGACCCGTCTCTCACCGCGGCGTCGAATCGCCGTATCTGCTTCATCGAGGCGCACTGGTGACTGGAGCCTGGGTGATGCCCTATCCCTACACGAACACCTGGCCACGCTATCACCGCAGCAGGTATTCCGATTCACAATCTCGGCTCCATCGAGGTGCACTTGTGACATGGCGTGCCACCATGTCCCAATGGGAATTTAGGTATCTTTTCGCTGCTACAGAAGACGTCAGCTTTTTCGCTTAATGGGCTATTTGTTGGTTACGCATCCAAAAACCATAAGATTACTAGTGTGAGCTACAGCGACGTATAAGATGTCGTGTTTCCGCATGCGTTTAGAAGCGTTTTCGACCTTATCAGTAAAAAATGCGCCCCTATACCTCGATGCTCCTTAATAAAAGTGGTGTATGCTTTATAGATTTGGTTCTGCGATTGCATGAACACGAGCTCAATTCGGTGGTAAGCCATGCCAACGCGACTGAGTGCTCACTTTTCTATGAGAATTCAGCACTGTCTGTTTGATTTGAATATGGTATAGAATAAATGTTAAGGCAGAACGTACATAAAAACAAGATATGCTTCTTTAAAAGAATCCAATGAAAAAAATTATGCGGCAGAAAGCTGAAGAATTTACATTCACCGATTCCTATTACGAGTAAAAATAAAATCGCACGTCAGCTGTATTTTTCTTTTTTGTTTAAGTTGGGGTAAAATCTCCGGTTGCTACCCTTGGTAGTTGTAATGGAAATGAATTCAAAAGCGTTTTCTGTGATCTTGTTTCTCTCTTCGGTTGCGGTTGTTCGCCTAAGGTGGCTAAAGCCTTCTCACGTTTTGTATCTGACAAAAGGCAGGACGACACGAAGCAGTGAGTCTTTATTGCTGCCGTATACAGTGACGCAAACATTGGGGTGTCTAGTGAAGTGTATAGGTTTCTTGCGCCATTTTCGCATGAGTCATCAAACACGTGCCGAAGCAGCTTCATAAACGTTGTTCTATGCCTACGCCGACGGAACATTAGGTCTCGTGGTAGGAGGGTCATGAGAACCCGTTGCGTGCGGTCATTTTCCAATATCAGATCTCAGATATCAGATCAGGCTACTATTTCTTCCCCAACTCTTGGAAAACAAACTAGCGATAGATGCATCAACATATTTGTCACCCTTAACTAGCAGACCCGCCGTAATCCCCAATGAAAACGCTCTGACCCCATATTTTGCTCGCACAGACCTATTTAGGTTTTCTATTTACCGAGAACCATTAGTGAATGGAACTGCTTTATCAAAGCAAGTCACCAGACTGTGAAGTAACCTTTCTGAGCCTTGACTATTTTTGGTTTTTTCGGTGATGTTTCTTTTGTATTTGTATGGACCACCCTGCTTGGATCATGAGCCCGCAGTATTGTATAAATAAATAAATAAATAAATAAATAGACGAAAAAGTCAAACAACCAAAGAAAAAGTCTGTTCTGAAGGTGACCCGAACCATAGCCTGCAGCGTGACAGACACATACATTACCTCAATCTGATCGCCTATACTTTGCGATTGCAGCTGTCATATAAACCACCCCCTCAAAACTGTAAAGGCATTTTTCGCATTATTTGGGCCGATTTCAGCGTTTCGAAGGCCCATTCTTGTGTGCTTTATGGACATTCCGCTTTAACCTCTTGTCCTCTAATATATTTAGCACCTAGCACTTTCTTTGAACTCCTCTTCGTGTAGAATAGCTAATTCTCCTCCACGTTAGCACAGATCGACGCTGGAACGCCACCTACTACTCCATCTGTTTCTGCAGCTTCCTGCTCTTACACGTGATAACGGGAAGGCATGCGTGTATTTTAAAGGGCGCCTGAACCACCCAGAAGCCAAAATTTGCCTGTGGTGTTGTTGATGTGCACGAGTCTCGAACGTACACGTAGCCGCGAGAATTCTTTCGAAATGGTGCCATAATACCCGAGTTACAGGCGCTCGGTGATGGAAGCACGGCCCTCGCTCGTTTCGCTCATTCCTTCGCCACACTCCGTCGGCTGGTCTCTCCTCCCCACCGAGTGCTCCTCCAAATGTCACGTGACATACGCCCCCGGCAACGCGCTTTTCGAAACGTGGTCCACCTTCTGTTACCGCGATTCCACGCTTCTCGGCCACCCGCTGTTGCTAACGTGCCAGCCCGTGCTCGTGCGAAGCGCGCCGCTATGTGCCCCGCTTTGCGCGCACCCGTCTTGTACAGCCAGGCATTGCACAGGGCGTCATCATGATACGAACAGTGTCGCGTCGTTTCGTTTCCCCAGTCGGCTCTCTTGCAGCCAAGCACCGCACACTGATGCCTTCTACCCATTGCAAATCACCGTCGGACTCTGTTCGCGCAGCTAATCAGACTGCTAAGCACGACCGTGCTGGAACACGAGCGATTTGGCGCTTCCGTTTGGAGCCGTCGTTACCCATTCACAAGCGCGCACAAGCGAGCAACACGACGAGGAAGAGCAGAGAGGACGCGCATCTGCTGGCAGGCAGTCCGGAAGTGGTAGGTTTTTGTTCAGCCAACCGGTACCGTCTGCTCCTGGTGACACCACTTGGTGAACCCTGGTGATGTTACGACGAGCGCTTTGGATACCGGAAAGGCCCGGAGAGGAGTACGAGGTTGTTTTTAATGTGGCGCGCGGCAGTGCAAAGAGTTGATGCGTTTGACATCGTTGATCGTGACGACATTATTAATCCGATCCGCGCGTTTACTTGAAATGTTTAAAAAATATGGAAGGTGGTTTAGGGGCTCTTTGCCACTCTATTCTCATCGCGAAAGAGCGCTCTCCTAGTGGATGCATGCGACATTTCGCCCTATCTCAAAGGTGACAAACTGTCATGTCCGCCCGTATGTCAGAAGTAGCTTTAGAAGCTTCGTACGTTTTTACTTTCTTCTTCGGAGGTCAAGTTACTGCTGCGAAAAATAAAATGAGAGGGCATGACAAAGTGTCATGAGAAGAGATTCGCGTGATGAACTTTGTGGAATGTCGAATGCATATCAGCGAAAACTTGATGTTACTCGCCTTGTGGTTTATCATGACCTATACCGCACTCGCGGCACTTTCTCGTAAAGGAACGGGGCTTGAAATTTATAGCACGATATGAGTTCACGAGCCCTTATTTTTACTGCGTACAGTACATTGCTGTGAAATAGAAACAAATATGTACTTCACCTAGTGTGCACACGAACTACTATTGTGGCGTCTGCAGCAGTTTCGAACAGCCCTCCTCGCCTTAAGAAACAAGCGCAGTGCTGCTTCTTCCACGCGAAAATACAGGTATATAGATTCACTTAGACCCAATCCACAACTACATACAATTTTCAAGCCGCATTATCGCTTTACACGCTTGATGAATCTATGATAAATTATCAGTAGCGTCTATTGGAGTTCAGCAGTCAGGCAGTCTCCAGAAAGGGGCTGCGAAGAGAACCGCAACTCTTTATTTCTTAGTGAACGAGTCCCGAAGGAAACATTTCCAAATGTTCTCGAGAAACCTTGCAACGTTGCGGTTGGCGAAGAGCAGCATTAGAGTACGTTTTTTTAACAGTTGGTCCGTTACGTATTTAGGAGTTATCCAAATAACTTCAACTACGTGTTAACAGCTGGTATATGTTTTATTTTATTCAGACTACCCCTAAAGGCCTTCTTGCTGGAGGGTATTACATAGGGGGTAGGGGGTGGTGGCGGCGGTGCAGTAATGCATACAGATGTAATAAATGAGTAATAAGTCAAGAAAGAAACGAAAGAAAAACGGGAACTGATAAACTATAATCACAAAATATAATAATACACCGCCAATAAGATTTGTCTTAGTACTAACAATAATCAGACGTATACAAAAAGCTAGTACGAATCACAAGCGCACAAAAATGAAGGGTAACTGGTTCATAGAAAGCACTCAGGCCATTAAGGTATAACAACTCAGAAAACAACACAACACGTGAACTTAAAAGGAGAAGGCAAACACCGCAATAAAAATAGAACAATAACCATAAAAATATGCATGTAATACAGAAGATAAGAAAATTTTTTAACACCAGTTGTAGTGTAAAAAAATGGGGCGGGGGACATGACACAAGAAGGGTGTACGCACTTTCATTAGTGATTTGAAGTTTCTGGAATTAATTTATGTCGGTGACGGTTGCGACGTGTGATGGCAAGTTATTCGACTCGGTTAAGGTGCGCGGTATGAACGATGTGGCATAAGTTAGTGAGCGACACATGAAGCGTTCGATTTTAAAAGAGTGATCACGGCGGGGAAATATGGCAGGGGGTGGCCTAAAGAAGTCCTCGCGAAGTGATGCGTGATTGAAGAGCTTATGAAGAATTGATAAGCGAGTGCTTTTACGGCGACGTGATAACACATGCAGTTCAGCACGATTCTTCAATGAAGTAATGCTGGTGTGACGTGAGTAATCCGAAATAATAAAACGCACAGCACGGTTATGCAGGGCTTCGATGTTTTTAATAATGTAGTCTTGATAAATAAAGAACTAAGTTTCAATAAAGAACTAATTCAAAACAAGCATCCGAATAATAAATAAAGCATCGCATACCCTCTTCTGCAACTGTAGTGGTGATTTTGCAACAGCTTTGTTGGACATCCAGGTTCATAAGGACCGATAAGAGATGATAAGGATCGGGACATATTGGGTATCTGCCACTGTATATGCTGCCCTACGCATATGCATACATGAATATATACACAATGCTCGCCCATAAGATACACACGACACAAGATCATTACACAACAGCTACAGAACACATATGTTATTCGTATTGGCACTGCTCTACAAAAACCACGAAAGTCTCGCAATTATGTAGATCTCTGCTGGAATTGAATTTGCCTAATTTTTTACTTTGAATAAAGATTGCGTCCGACGTCTTCGCCAAACATACTTTGCATGTACGGCAGGCGAGCCAGCAGTGTTGTTATGGAGGTACGTACGTCCGGCACTTCTCGCACATTTCTCCTTGGCTCACATAGTATACATCCGGGCTATGGATTTATACATGTGTTTCGCTCAACAGCGAAACAGATGTGTCCCTGGCAGCCGCCGCGGTGGCTTACGGGCTATGGTGTTGCGCTGCTGATACCGAGGTCGCGTGATCAAACCACGGCCGCAGGGGCCGCGTCTCGATGGGGGCGAAACGCAAGAATGCACGTGTCCCGTGCGTTGCGGGCACGTTAAAATTTCTAATTTCTCGACGTGCCTCATAATTTCATCGCTGTGTTAGCGCGTAATAGCTCAGAATATTAATGTGTCCTGAGCACTGATGCTGTATGCGTTGTGGCGCAGCGTGCCTGTTTCGGCATAGTCAGTGACAAACAGCTTACTCATCAATACTGTTCTAAGTGCTGCATCTGCTTCGATAACGTTGATGCGCCATATCACAGCCCCCCCCCCCCCCCCCCCAAAGAACGCACGCCACTTGGTTCCCCTCAACGGAATATGAGGAACGTGTGCTTATCGCAAACAAGAACAACGCTGCAATTACACTTCGCCATAGCTTCTCTAAATGATTGGGAAAAATCGGTTCGTGCGGCAGCAGTTCACATTTACAATAACGTACAATGCTGAAACTGCAACCCACGAGTTAACGTAATTGTTAACAATATAACTGAAGTATAGGAGCGGAACTCCTCTCCGTCCAGATAGCTGCGCTGACCACTTGTCAAGAGCTCTTCAGTTTTCGTTCGCCACCTGGCGCGTGTGACCCTTGTCGCACCGTTTGCCTTGCCACTCAAAGGAGTTTTTTTCTTGACTCCACCTTGGGAGACATCTTTTCATTGGATGCCTGAGCACTTCATATGAATTGTGAGTGCGAAAGCATCGATGGCCAATTGAACGTCACTGAGCAGCACCTTTGTACACGTTCGGTGTTAGCATGCTGGCTGTAGATCGAAATAACTTGGTAGGATATTGCGGAGACATCAAGGACGCCGTACGCCACCGACGTCTTGCGCGACGAGATACCCAGGAAGCAGCAGTGGTCAGCTAGGCCTGCAGGCGCGGCCACCAGGATAGCCCAGTGGGGGCGAGACACCGCGCTCCGGCTTCCGAGACAGAGACGGCGGCACACGCACATGGCCTCGCCTCGCTGACGCTGATGACAACCCGTCTCTCACCGCGGCGTCAAATCGCCGTATCTGCTTCGTCGAGGCGCACTGGTGACTGGCGCCTGGGGGATGTCCTATCCCTACACGAACACCTGGCCACGCTATCACCACAGCAGGTATTCCGATTCGCCCTCTCGGCTCCATCGAGGTGCACTTGTGACATGGCGTGCCACCATGTCCGAATAGGAATTTAGGTATCCTTTCGCTGCTACGGAAGACGTCAGCTTTTTCGCTTAATGGGCCATTTGTTGGTTACGCATCCAAAAACTCTAAGATTAGTAGTGTGAGCTACAGCGACGTATAAGATGTCGTGTTTCCGCATGCGTTTAGAAGCGTTTTCGACCGTATCAGTAAAAAATGCGCCCCTATACCTCGATGCTCCTTAAGAAAAGTGGTGTATGCTTTATAGATTTGGTTCTGCGATTGCATGAACACCAGCTCAATTCGGTGGTAACCCATGTCAACCCGACTGAGTGCTCACTTTTCTATGAGAATTCAGCACTGTCTGTTTGATTTGAATATGGTATAGATTAAATGTTAGGAAGAACGTACATAAAAACAAGATATGCTTCTTTAAAAGAATCCAATGAAAAAAATTATGCGGTAGAAAGCTGAAGAATTTACAGTAACCGATTCCTATTACGAGTAAAAAGAAAATCGCACGTCAGCTGTATTTTTCTTTTTTGTTTACGTTGGGGTAAAATCTCCGGTTGCTACCCTTGGTAGTTGTAATGGAAATGAATTCAAAACGCTTTTTCTGATCTTGTTTCTTTCTTCGTCTGTGGTTGTTCGCCTAAGGTGGCTAAAGCCTTCTCACGTTTTGTATCTGACAAAAGGCAGGACGACACGAAGCAGTGTGTCTTTATTGCTGCCGTATACAGTGACGCAAACATTGGGGTGTCTAGTCAAGTGTTTAGGTTTCTTGCGCCATTCTCGCATGAGTCATCAAACACGTGCCGAAACAGCTTCATAAACGTTGTTCTATGCCTACGCCGACGGAACGTTAGGTCTCGTGGTAGAAGGGTCATGAGAACGCGTTGCGTGCGGTCATTTGCCAATATCAGATCTCAGATATCAGATCAGGCTACTATTTCTTCCCCAACTCTTGGAAAACAAACTAGCGATGGATGCATCAACATACTTGTCACCCTTAACTAGCAGACCCGCCGTACTCCCCAATGAAAACGCTCTGACCCCATATTTTGCTCGCACAGACCTATTTAAGTTTTCTATTTACCGAGGAGGACGACGACGAAGTGCCTTCTTCTTGGAACGCTTCTATCTGTGTTCTCTGTTTTCCGACGAATTCTTCGGAATTTCCTGGTGCCTTGGCTCCCGGTTTTGTGGCCATGGACGCGGAGCCTTCCAGAGGCCCCCCTGGCCAGAGGTCATCAAGGCCGTCCCTCACGAGGAAGAGAGGAAGCGTGCTCAGTGACACCGAGGACACTGAGTTATACTCAATGTCGGATGAAGACTCATCGGATGATAGCTTCGTCACTGTCCGCAGAAAGAGGGCCAATAGGAGGACTGCCAACGCGAACCCATCAACGCAAGCGAGCACGGCGACTCTGAAGTCAAGGCCTGAACGCTGGCCTCATGCCATCGTGTTCGTACCCGAAGAGCCCTCAAACAACCTCCGACTGCTAAACAGGCAAGAATTATCTGTTTTCTTGGAAGGGGTCGTGCCGAATGAAATTAAGGACATTCGTATAAATGCACGCAAAAATGTCCTCGCAATTGATGTTAACAACGGGAGTGCGCTCGAAAAACTGAAGCAAATCTCGGTGCTAGGGCGCATCAAAGTGCGTTCATATATCCCGATGGATGACGCATCCACAGCAGGTGTCATTTATGACATCGATGTCGCCATTTCCAACGCGGACTTGCCTATCCTCGTCAAACCAGCAAGTGAGGGTGTTGTCATCACGCGTGTGAGCCGCCTTAGAACATCGCGCTGCGTCAAACTGATCTTCAAAGGACATTGCTTACCAACACACGTCAAAGTCGGTCACTTCCGACACCCTGTTCGGCCCTTCGTACAAAAGCCTCTTCGATGCCATCAGTGCTTTAGGCTGGGACATGTCAAGGGTGTCTGCCCAAACTCGATACTGTGTCCCCGTTGTGCTGAACCTCACGCGGAGGAGACGTGCCGGGCTACTGTCCTAAAGTGCGGCAACTGTAATGGTTCCCATGCTGCCTCGTCTAGGGACTGCCCTCGCATCAAGAAAGAGGTCGCTGTTCTCGAGCAAATGGTTCGGGACAATTCGACACACAGGGAGGCTGCTGCAACGATCCGGCGTCGGCGTCGGCGTTACCGAACCTCCTCAAAAAAGGCAGAACCGCGAAAGGAGGGGGCCGCTTCCATTGTAGCACCCACGTCCTCCAATCAGGCCAAAAAGGGGCTGAACAGCACAAGGGAGTCGCCTGAAAGGAATTTGTCTCAAGAAGAATGGCCTGCGCTTCCGAGCCAGCAATCTCCCACAAAACTACAGATTGTCAAGCCCGCTCGGGAGCTTACTCCTGCCGCTGATGCCACGCCCAAAGCAGATCGTCAAGTCCTTTCAATGCTGCGTCCCCTCATAGATGCCATTCGAGTGATTCTGTCGAACCTTGGAACTACGTCTGCTCAAAATGCACTAAAAGTACTGGACGCCTTAAGCCCAGTGCCTGAGTCCCTCGAATAGAGACATGGCCAGCCACCCCCATCGTTTCGAGAGGAAGTCAAGGCAGCGTCAATCATACAGTGGAACGCAAGAGGACTAAAATCACGCCTTTCGGACTTTCGTCAGTATATATATACTAATTTGTTCCCAGTCATTGTCATATGTGAGCCTAATGTATCGAAACCAGTCAGATTATCGGGATACGAAGCTGTTATATCCGCAACAACTAATGCATGCAGCAAAGTCATCGTTTTTATTCGTCGAGAGCTGACCTATATTCGCCAGCCGATTCCACCTCATGATAAAAATCAATACGTTTGCCTAACAATTAAAAAGGGCAAACTCATGTTTACACTTGTAGGCGTTTATATATCGCCTTCAAGTATTTTTGATCCCAAACGATTAACGAACATCTTGTCTGTGTGCCCTGCCCCATATGTCATCATCGGAGATTTTATTGCGCACCATATAGCATGGGGAAGCGCAAGAACAAATGCAAGAGGGCAAAGACTTGCAAACTTCGCCTGTAACCACGGCCTTTCACTCCTGAATGACGGCAGCCCAACGTTTATACGAGGCGTGAATTACGGCAGCTGTCTTGACCTAGCTTTCATCTCCAGCACTTTCACAAGATATGTTAAATGGTTTTCGGATATCGAGACACACGGGAGTGATCATATTCCCACATACCTTGTCATCAAAGGAATGTCCAGTCCCACCCCACGGAACACCATTCGATTAATTGATTGGACCACTTTTACTTCCACCATGGAGGATGCTTGTCGAGAGGGCTTGTCCTCTGGATTAGAGGAAGCAATCAAGTCTGCAATGCTACACGCCGCGCGCACGGTCACGGTTTCGTCGAAGCGCACGGAATTGGATATAGAGTTGGAGCGACTTCGTGCACTCCGTCGTCGTGCGGAGCGGCGTTACCGGCGTACAAAATCCATCGAAGACCTTAGGACAGCCAGACGACTACAAAAGAAAATTCAACATCGCATGGATAGATTGGAATCTCGACGTTGGACAAGATTTTGCCAGTCACTAGACCCCCGAAAGCCACTTTCCCACATCTGGAAAACCATACGTGGTCTACGTTCCCTCCCTGAACAACGCTTCCCATTCAAAGCGCTGGCGCTCTTCCAGGGGCGGCTTGAGGCTGATGTTGCAGAGGACTTTTGTGCAAGGATCGCTGGCCAAGCAACCGGTCCAGGCTTTCCAGCCCCCAGTCGCATCCCTGTTTCACGTGACGGCTGCATGGATCTTCCTTTCATAACGGAGGAACTAGAAGCGGCTCTTGCTCTATGCAGGCGTTCTTCATCCGCGGGACCGGATGGAATATCCTACCGCGCCTTGAACAACCTGAGTGATAGCGCACGGAGAGAACTGTTACATCTCTACAACTTATCTTGGCAGGATGGCATGGTTCCCGAAGAATGGAAGATAAGCCACTTGGTCCCTCTCCTGAAGAAAGGCAAGTCCCCACTTGAACCCACCTCATAGCGCCCAATAGCCCTGGCCAGCTGTGTGGGAAAGATAATGGAAAAGATGATCCTTGCCCGCTTGGAGTGGTACCTGGAGCACTACAACATGTTACCGAATTGCATGGCTGGTTTTCGACGAGATCGCGCTTCAGTAGACAGTGTTGTTGATCTCGCTACGTACGTCCAGCTTCAAAAGTCACGCAAAAGACTATCTGCAGCTTTGTTCTTGGATGTCAAGGGGGCATACGATAACGTATCTCACGAGGCTATCCTCGATGCTCTTGAGATGGTTGGCCTAGGTGGTCGAGTTTTCCAATGGATTTTTCATTACCTTTTTATGAGATCGTTCTTTGTCTGTACCGGTGATGGCAAAACGGCACTACACTACACGTACCGAGATGTTCCTCAAGGCGGTGTACTAAGCCCTACCCTATTCAACCTCACACTCATTGGTCTCGTTGATCATCTGCCAGCAGCGATCAAGATATCAATGTACGCCGACGACTTATGTATATGGACCTCACGTGTGACACGTCCTCAGCTTTGTGCAAGACTTCAAAAAGCTGCTACTCTAACAGCTATATACCTCCGCAACCAAGGTCTTGAAATCTCGTCAGACAAATGTGCACTGCTGGCGTTCACTCGCAAACCAATGACACCCTACGCCATATCAATAAATGGCCAGATAATTTCTTATGAGAAGACTCACAAATTTCTTGGCATAATCATTGATAGAGATCTGTCATGGAGCCCGCACGTGACCTACTTGAAAAAGCGTCTGACAGCAATCTCCCAACTTTTCAAGTTTCTGGGAGGAAAGACTTGGGGAATGTCAGTGCATGCAACGTTGGAATTGTATAGGGCTCTTTTTCTGGGCTTCTTGAGATACAGTTTGTCCTGACTGACCAACACCTGCCAGACAAATCTTCGTGCTCTACAGGCTATTCAAGCTCGGGCTCTCAGGGTTTGTCTTGGTTTGCCAAAATGCACATCGACAGCAGCGACTATTACGATTGCTCGGGACCAACCTATACAAACACACATTGCGGTAGAGGTGTTGAGAGTGCACATTAGGCACGTTGCCCGTGCCTGTTCCCACCATCTGGCAACACTACCGTCAGAAAGGCCGCAGGCAGCATTTTGTACTACGATTTCGAAGTATTATACCTGCCTCCCATCAGGCTTCACCCCCGCAACTAAGCCATCGATTCCTCCATGGTGTTTGGCTCGACCCGCAGTACACCTCACCCTACCAGGAATCAGGAAAAAATCTGAGCTGTCATCACCTGCTCTTAAACAACTATCTCTGCTCCTTTTGCACGAGAGGTACGCCGAACACGTACATATCTATACTGATGGATCGGCAACTCTCCAGTGTTCCTCTGGAGCCGTGGTCTTCCCAGCGAAAGCCACCGCCATCAGTTTCAAGACATGTCACCCAACGACACCGATGGCCGCGGTGTCGTTGAACAACCTCGAAGATGGTCAATATTCAGTGACTCGAAGGCTGCACTGCAATCTCTGCTATCGGCCCTGCGGCGCGGACCACACGAACAACTGGTATTTGAGATTAGAGAACTCATTCATACCTTAACTGATAAAGGACACCACGTGACATTTCAGTGGCTTCCAAGTCACTGCGGAGTCATAGGGAACGAACACGCTGATAACGCTGCTCGGTCGGCTCTTCAAGGGGACGAAGAGGAGCCGATACCTTTATCAAGGACAGATGCCGCTCGAAAACTTCGATTGATCAGCCGTGACATCACGTTCTCCTTGTGGAACGCTGGAAGTTTTCACGACTACCGACTCCACAACCTTGACTCCTCTCTACGCCTTTGTATTCCACCTGGACTCTGCCGTCGCGAAGCTACCCTGCTTTGTCGACTATGGCTAGGGGTGGCTTTCACCAAGTCTTTCGCTTACCGAATTGGATGGGCCGACGACGCCTCGTGTGAGGACTGTGGTGACGAGGAGACTTTTCAACACCTTCTTTGTGACTGTCCTCGATATAATTTACAGAGACAATCACTCGCAACCGCGATAGCGCGCTTTGACCAAAGACCTCTCACAGAGGAACTTATTTTAAAATACCGCCATCATAAGCCTTCGCAGCAGAGGGCGACGAGTGCACTGTTGCGGTTTTTGAGGGCGACAGAACTGGACAGGCGGCTGTAGCCTGAACAGGTGTTGACAGTGCTTCAAGTGTCACTGTGCTGTGCGATGACAGTATTCAGTGACAGTGACCGATTGTGATTGTGTGTCTGTTCTCCTTCCTTTCCTTATCTCTACTTTGTTACCACTTTACCTCCCCCTCCCCTCTCTCCCCAGCGTAGGGTAGCCAACCGGATCTTTTTCTCTGGTTAACCTCCCTGCATTTCCCCTTTCCTCTCTCTCTCTCTCTCTCTATTTACTGAGAACCATTAGTGAATGGAACTGCTTTATCAAAGCAAGTCACCAAACTGTGAAGTAACCTTTCTGAGCCTTGACTATTGTTGCTTTTTTCGGTGATGTTTCTTTTGTATTTGTATCGACCACCCTGCTTGGATCATGAGTCCGCAGTATTGTATATAAATAAATAAATAAATAAAACAATAAATAAATAAATAAATAAATAAATAAATTGAGTTAAAAGTCAAACAACGAAAGAAAAAGACTGTTCTGAAGGTGACCCGAACAATAGCTTGCAGCGTGACAGAGACATACATTACCTCAATCTGATCGCCTGTACTTTGCGATTGCAGCTGTCATATAAACCACCACCTCAAAACTGTAAAGGCATTTGTCGCGTTATTTCGGCCGATTTCAGCGTTTCGAAGGCACATTCTTGTGTGCTTTATGAACATTCTGCTTTAACCTCTTGTCCTATAATGTATTTAGCACCTAGCACTTCCTTTAATCTCCTCTTTTGGTAGAATAGCTAATTCTCCTCCACGTTAGCACAGATCGACGCTGGAATGCCACCTACTACTCCATGTGTTTCTGCAGCTTCCTGCTCTTACACGTGATAACGGGAAGGCATGCGTGTATTTTAAAGGGCGCCTGAACCACTCAGAAGTCAAAATTTGGCTGTGGTGTTGCTGATGTGCAGGAGTCTCGAACGTACACGTAGCCACGAGAATTTTTTCGAACTGGTGCCATAATACAGGAGTTACAGGCGCTCAGTGATCGAAGCACGGCCCTCGCTCGTTTCGCTCATTCCTTCGCCACACTCCGTCGGCTGGTCTCTCCTCCCCACCGAGTGCTCCTCCAAATGTCACGTGACATACGCCCCCGGCAACGGGCTTTTCAAAACGTGGTCCACCTCCTGTTACCGCGATTCCACGTTTCTCGGCCAACCGCTGTTGCTAACGTGCCAGCCCGTGCTCGTGCGAAGCGCGCCGCTATGTGCCCTGCTTTGCGCGCACCCGTCTTGTACAGCCAGGCATTGCACAGGGCGTCATCATGATACGAACAGTGTCGCGTCGTTTAGTTTCCCCAGTCGGCGCTCTTGCAGCCAAGCACCGCACACTGATGCCTTCTACCCATTGCAAATCACCGTCGGACTCTGTTCGCGCAGCTAATCAGACTGGTAAGCGGGAACGTGTTGGAACACGAGCGATTTGGCACTTCCGTTCGGAGCCGTCGTTACCCATTCACAAGCGCGCATTAGCGAGCAATACGACGAGGAAGAGCAGAAAGGACGCGCATCTGCTGGCAGGCTGTCCGGAAGTGGTAGGTTTTTGTTCGGCCAACCGGTACCGTCTGCTCCTGGTGACACCACTTGGTGAACCCTGGTGATGTTACGACGAGCGCTTTGGATACCGGAAAGGCTCGGAGAGGAGTACGAGGTTGTTTTTAATGTGGCGCGCCGCAGTGCATAGAGTTGATGCGTTTGACATTGTTGATCGTGACGACATTATTAATCCGATACGCGCGTTTACTTGAAATGTTTAAAAAATATCGAAGGTGGTTTAGAGGCTCTTTACCACTCTATTCTGATCGCGAAAGAGCGCTCTCCTAGTGGATGCATGCGACATTTCGCCCTATCGTAAAGGTGACAAACTGTCTTCTTCGCCCGTAGGTCAGAAGTAGCTTTAGAAGCTTCGTACGTTTTTACTTTCTTCTTCGGAGGTCAAGGTACTACTGCGAAAAATAAAATGAGAGGGCATGACAAAGTGTCATGAGAAGAGATTCGCGTGATGAACTTTGTGAAATGTCGAATGCATATCAGCGAAAACTTAATGTTACTGGCCTTGCGGTTTATCATGACCTGTACCGCACTCGCGGCACTTTCTCGTAAAGGAACGGGGCTTGAAATTTATAGCACGATATCAGTTCACGAGCACTTATTTTTACTTCGTACAGTACATTGCTGTGAAATAGAAACAAATATGTACTTCACCTAGTGTGCACACGAACTACTAATGTGGCGTCTGCAGCAGTTTCGAACAGCCCTCCTCGCCTTAAGAAACAAGCGCAGTGCTGCTTCTTCCACGCGAAAACACAGGTATATAGATTCACCTAGACCCAATCCACAACTACATACAATTTTCAAGCCGCATTATCGCTTTACACGCTTGATAAATCTATGATAAATTATCGGTAGCGTCTGTTGGAGTTCAGCAGTCAGGCAGTCTCCAGAAAGGGGCTGCGAAGAGAACCGCAACTCTTTATTTCTTCGTGAATGAGTCCCGAAGGAAAGATTTCGAAAATGTTCTCGAGAAACCTTGCAACGTTGCGGTTGGCGAAATACGAGTACGTTTTTTTTAACAGTTGGTCAGTTACGTATTTAGGAGTTATACAAATTACTTCATCTACGTGTTACCAGCTGGTATATTTTTTATTTTATTCAGACTACCCCTAAAGGCCTTCTTGCTGGAGGGTATTACATAGGGGGTAGGGGGTGGTGGCGGCGGTGCAGTAATGCATACAGATGTAATAAATGAGTAATAAGTCAAGAAAAAAACAGAAGAAAAACGGGAACTGATAAACTATAATCACAAAAAATAATAATACTTGGCCAATAAGATTTGTCTTAGTAATAACAATAATCACACGTGTACAAAAAGCTAGTACGAATCACAAGCACACAAAAGTGAAGGGTAAATGGTTCATAGAAAGCACTCACGCCATTAAGGTATAACAACTCAGAAAACAACACAACACGTGAACTTAAAAGAAGCAGGCAAAACACCGCAATAAAAATAGAACAATAACCATAAAAATATGCATATTATACAGAAGATAAGAAATTTTTTTACACCATTTGTAGTGTAAAAAACTGGGGCGGGGGACATGACAAAAGAAAGGTTTACGCGCTTTCATTAATGATTAGAAGTTTCTGGAATTAATTTATGTCGGTGACAGTTGTGACGTGTGATGGCAAGTTATTCCACTCGGTTAAGGTGCGCGGTATGAACGATGTGGCATAAGTTAGTGAGCGACACATGAAGCGTTCGATTTTAAAAGAGTGATCACGGCGGGGAAATATGGCAGGGGGTGGCCTAAAGAAGTCCTCGCGAAGTGATGCGTGATTGAAGAGCGAGTGCTTTTACGGCGACGTGATAACACATGCACTTCTGCACGATTCTTCAATGAAGTAATGCTGGTGTGACGTGAGTAATCCGAAATAATAAAACGCACAGCACGGTTATGCAGGGCTCCGATGTTTTTAATAATGTAGTCTTGATCGGGATCCCAAATGGCGGAGGCATATTCTATTTTAGGACGGATTAAAGTGTTATAAGCCAGTTTACGCAAGTATCTTTGTAGTCCTTCACTCTACTTGCCATAGCTAATCAAGACGGCAGCTTTCACCCTTCGCGAAGGAGAACACGGGCATCTGCAGTTTGTTGGGCTAGTTGGCGTTGCACCCGGGCACACGACACTTATGTGCCTAGCAGCTCTTCTCGTTTTACGTAGCAGTAGCACAGTCGCGCAGTAGCTGAAATGTTGACAGCCCACGGCCACAACGTGAACGATCACAAAGAGACGTGGTCCTCCACGCCGGTGCCTCGTCGCCTACTACCGGACTACGAGAAGCACCGTGCGTGAGGTCGCTCGGCAAGAGAGCAGGGCTTTTGTTACATCTAAGCGATGTTGAAATTAGCCATGACAATGCTGTTAGACCCAGTTCAGCTTCGTAGTTCCTCTCTAGAGGTGGCCGAAGTCGTAGTCACTCGAACTAGGGGCGCTTAACTCACGTCTTTCTTCACGCCTGGCCCTTATGGTTTCCCTTCTGCTTTCCCTCCAGGATTCATTTCGGCCGTGCTCTTTCATGTGCTACTACTGTGGCCGTGTGCTTCGTGTCGTTTCTCGCAGAAGCGTTGCTGCATGCCATAGCAGCAGAAAGTTTCCTATGTGGTCCGGATTTGTACTCGATTGATCTTCTAGCCACTCTTCCTTAGAGGAAGAAACAAAAAGCGACTGCCAATTTCTCCGAGAAGTGAGTCTGTACGTGCCGTGTACGTGACTCTGACACCGTTTTGGTGTTTGCTGAGCCGAGGTACATACAAGCTACTATTACACTATTTCGGCTCGACCACCAGGAACCCCCTTAACAAAGCCGTTAGGGCCAGGGGCGTAGACAGAGGGGGGGGGGAGGAGCTTATGTGGCTTAACCCCCCCCCCCCGCGCCCCGAAATAGTTTCGTGCTGTCAATGCACCGCCGACCACAGCAACCACCGGCGCCGGTAATAATTCTGGATTTTGTCTAGAATGTCTTTTCATGCTCGAAAAGACATTTTACCGCGAAAATTGAAAACTCGGGCTGGATTCCGTGGCAGCGCCCATGCACCGGGAGTCACATAATGCAAGAAGCCCCATCCGAGCACAAATTTTCAATGGCATTTTGATGACAAACGGGCTCACCGCGGCATCTCGCGGAGGCCGCGGAATCTACGGAGCGCATGAATTCTGAAACTTTATGGGTATAAATCTAATAAACTTTTGATGAGAAAGGTGCATTGACATTTCCAAAGTAGTGCTTTAGATTTTCAATTGCGGATCTTTGTGGGTCTAATGCTGTTATAAACATTTGACGCAGAAGGTGCATTGACTTTTCTAAAGTCTTGAATTGGAACATACAACGGGAGAAGCCAAATCAACACACTATTAGACAAGTTGACAAAGCACGCAGCGACGTCCGACGAGACGAAGCGTTGTGGTGGTTCATTTGTGCCGTCCCGTCAAATAAAAAAATATCAAATTTATTTTTTACCTAAGCCAAAGCATCCATGTTATGACACTAAAGCCAGCCAAGGTAACTACGTTCTTATTTATTTTTCCTACTTTGACATTTATTCGCGAGAACACTTTGAGCGTTTTCAATTTTTTTTTTGGGTCTTGCTAGCCTACCCGCGGGCTGCCAGAGCCAGCCAGAGCGCATACGTTTTTCTCGTGTTCCCATGACCACAGCGAGGCGCACTTCGGTGCGTGTTCGGTTTGCTCTAGCCGAGTGAGTTTTCGCCGGGCAGAGTTTTAGACAATTTCTGGCTAGCAGACGAGAAAAAGAAACAATGGTCGCTGGCCGCAATCACTGTGGGGACTCAACGAATTGCACCGCTTCGCTTGAGGGCAACCTCTCCTGAAAGTCTTGGCTCACCGGTGTAGGATACCGAGGAGTATGCATACGGTTCTCTGTAGACCAAGTATCGTTTTTTTTATATTCCCTGGGTAGCCACATTAGGTGCGAAAAGTAGGCATTCAATTGTGGCCAACATATTTTCCTTCGTTTTTTTTTTCAATTTTCGGTGCCCCCGCCCCACAAAAGAAAAAAATATACATTGTTGCGGCGCAGCGAATCGTTGCATGGTAAAAGTTCAATTTTGTTACTTCTTCATTTGCGGAAAATAAAGGGCCACGGGACGCTTCAGTTGCCGGATACTCTCATCATATTATTGCGATAGCAATTATATGGACACTCCAAGCGCATTCCTGCCGTCACCGTCTCCCCCATGTTTCGTATAAAGTCCAAGGGCGATAACATTCGTTACCGAGCGCCGCATGCTGTATGTGTGAGTGAAAGTGTACGGGAAGGGGGGGCTCGAATGGGTGAGCCGACGATGGTGACTCAGTTTTGTGTGCGGAAAGGAGAAAAGCAGAGAGCAAGCTAGTCATCTTCCGTCGCGCGCGATACATCGGGGTGAGTAGATGGAATGGGGGCGGTATCTAGGATACTGTGCATCTTTGCTTGCGAAATTGCACATTTCGTTCGTTTGACACATTTAACATCGTGACTTTTTCTTAGATACGTACATTTATTGGAGACTTATAGATATTTTTAAATATCTTGTTCGGAGATTTTGTGTATACGTGTTTTTTTTCCAGTGACACTTTTTGCCCTTTATCAAGCTCTATCTTTGCATTTGTATATCCCATTGTATCTTTGCATTTCTAATGTACGAGGGCGAGTCAAATGAAAGTGAGTCTACCCACCCCGCGCAAGAATGGTTTGGTTCGATATCTGCGAGGCATGTGCGTAGAAGAGAGGGATGTCGCATTTACAAGAGTGACACGCAGGTGTGAGGATAAAGGTTCTGTAATGCTCTCATACATTCGGTTGAACATGGTTGGGTGACATATTGGAAACTCCAAAAGTTGAAAAGCCTGGTGCCGTGAAGTTTTTGACTGCGGAAGATATTTCTTCAAAAGAAATTAGTCGCCGTATGGGTGCCGTGTACGTTGAACATAGCATTTCATTGGCCACTGTGAAGCGTTGTAGCAAACAGTTCAAAGGAGGACGTGAAAATTGCAAAGACGGTCTAAGACGGGACTAAAGCCATCCTGAAATCACCCTTAAGAAAATTGCAAAACCTGATGAGGCGATGAGACAATAACGGAGGATAAGCATCGATGAATTGGCAGAGCGTCTGAACATCAGTCACGATTCGGTTCACGCCATACTTCATGAACATATCTGTCAACGGCTTCTGTGTGCGCAATGGGTGCCCAAGATTTTGAACTACCACCAGAAGACGGAGAAGTTCGGCGCTGCCTTGACTGATCTGATCCAGTATCACAATGAGCGTGACGACTTCTTGTCTGCAATTGTGATCGGGGACGAACCATGGTGCCACTAGCACGAGCCTGAAACACGCGGCAAAGCTTACAGTGGAAACATTCGAACTCACCACGCCCAAAGAAAGCAAAGGCCACCATTTCCGCCGGAAAGGTGTAGTTGACTTTTTTTTAGATCGTCAGGGGGGACTATTACGGATAAAATTTGCTAAGTTTTGAGACACTATCAATTGTTTCCGATACTGTGAATCGCCGGAACGGCTGCGTGTTGCAATCAAGAAGACACGATGTGGAAAATTGACGAATGGGGTCATCTTTTTCCACGAGAATGCCCGTCCCCACATCGCTGATGTATTTAGTACAAAACTGGCAACGTTCAAGTGGGAAACGCTGCAACATCCGCCACACAGCCAAGACCTGTCGCCTTGCGACATCCACATTTTGGGGCAACCGAAAAAGAAACAGCTGAAGGGAAACACATTCGTGTCGGACGATGACGTGAAAGAGTCAGTTGCAGAATTTTTGAAGCAGCAACCTAAGGAATTTTATGAGAACGGAATCACGCGACTCCTTAGTCAATGGGAGAAATGTCTAAATGCTCATGGGGACTACATTTAAATAAAGCACCCCGTTTGGTATATATTCTCATTGGTTCACTTTAATTTGACTCGCCCTCGTATATTTTGCAGAATTCCTGCTTTCTATACGTGCTCTCTGTTGCGACTATTATTTCGGTGCCATTACTCACGATACATGACCGGTGACAGCTGCTCCTGCGTAATACATTGGAACAAATGCCATCATCATTGATATTTTGCGCTGGCCATTGCATACGTACAAGAATGTAAACACGGCTCTTGAATGACAATGTTTCATTGACATATTTGTACTCAAGTTGTTCATTTCATGGCCTTTACATTTTTCATATCAGCGGCATGCATTGCTTTGCTGGTTTCGAACTGATATCGTTCTAAAGTTCGTGTGACATTTTCTTTACCTGTTAAATAGACAAAAAACATGGAAGCGTTGATATCAGTTATTTTGGGCACAATTTTTGGCACACACAAGTATATTCTTATATGAAACAATGCATATTTTACTTGTTTTGATAGTGCGTAGCGTTCAAGAATTCGTTTGCAGCATCTTTGGAAATGGCAACTCAGTTATTATTGATGTATTTGCTCCCAAGACAAATTGTTTAAGAGGAAGCTTTAGCTCGTGCCCCACTCCGACGCGGCCTATTCAAATACACGTAAAACGCAGAAACGCTTTTCTGGGATAACTTCTGGATCGCTTTTAATAAAATTTGTTGCATTTGAGAGAGAAAACTAAATTGTAGTTTCTGTTGGAAGCGGAATTTCAATTGAGGGCCTGAATTTTGTTGAAAATATGTTGAAAAATTTGAAAATTCGAAAAAAATAAGAGCACGACGTCTACAAACAAGCAGCTCTGGACCAATAACAGATATCGCGGTTCTGTCAACGGCATCCATCATAACAGTCAAAACGGCCAAATCTGGTATGTCAATTTGTATCTTACGTGAATTGGTTACGTTGTGTGCAAGGATTCTGCAAAAGCCGTGTTTCCATAATAATAATTTTTTTAGATTCATATGTTAGATATCAATTTAGTCCGCTGTAGATGTGCTATTAGATGAAATTCACAGAATTGTGATATCCTTTTTCATTGTTGAGTTAGCGTTCTAAACCTGATAGTTTCGTTTTCTGAAAATTTGCGATTTTAGTCAATCTTTAATAAAAAATAGACGACCTAAGAAAATTCGAAACCAGCGTTCACTACACCTGCCCCCCCCCCCCCCCCCCCTCCCACCAGGCATTTCCTTTAAATGCAACAAACTTCGTCAAATTTGGTGCAGTGGTTGCCGAGAAACACGAATTCCCCTTCTCCATGTATTTAGATAGGAGCACCCGAGATAAAGCTTCCTCTTAAGGAGGATGCCAAGCTACAACGTAAGCCGCCCCCCCCCCCTCTCCCGGACGAAATTTCTGGCTACGCCATTGGTTAGGGCATATCGCGGGCGGATATAGCACTGAGGCGCCGGGTGGGGGTTTAAAATCATAACAGAATAGCACCCCTATTTTTGGTTAGATGGTGTTTCTGCCAAGCTCATTGTACAAAATACGTTGCACCAGGTGAAATTACCTGTTTGAGCCTCACAGATAAAATAGATTAACGTGAAGAGCGGACGTGTCATTGCAGAGCGAAAGCAAGAGCAGGCGTACTAATTGACGGCTCCGAACCCATGTCGCTAAAAGATTAACCAAACAGTAATAAAGTGGCGCGTCACTTGCATGGTAATGTTGGCATCCCCAAGTGTGAAGATTATGAAAAATCCGGAGGGTGAGCACGCAGTTGTTGCTACTACAGAATTGGTTTAAAGGCTAGGTGTCCAACAGGGTTACGTTTAGGAATGGAACTGAAACTATCGATCATGGGCGACATCAGAGCAACAAGCCTGGAATTTCATGGAAAATGGGCAGCCCTGTCTGGCCTGTTTCCCCCATTTATTGGATGCCTTTTAAGCGGACGATACCCTTTATCTCATGTTCGGCAGGACATTTAAGTAATTTTCTTGGTTTCCCTTCGATATTGTTGCCTGGCATCTCTACGAATATGGTTTCTAAAACAGGTCCCGCAACCAAAACGACTAGGTAGCATGCAGCAGTAACAGTTGGCGCTCGACTTCTTTGCGAAGGAATTGCTTGATTTGGTGGACGAACGCAGAGTGGACGGGAGCAGCACTGGAACTGTCGGTTAAAACCAAAACCTTCTCGTCCGGCGCGGCAGCTAGGTGGCGTTGTTCGCGGAGCTCGTAGTAGCTCTGGCACAGGGTAATGACCGCGTCAATTGTTCGAGGATTTTTCGCCAAAAGCATTTCGAAGGCGTTAACGTCTATGCCCTTCATGACATTCTTGATCTTTTTAGAGTCTGGCATAGCGGGATTAATGCGCCGCCATAGCTCAACTACATCTTCAATGTAGCTGGGGAAATTTTGAACCTTTTGCTGACCGCGATCACGCAAGCGTCCTTCTGCGCGAAGCTTGCGTACAGCAGGGCGACCGAAGACTTATTTGAAGCAATGGGTAAATGCTGTCCAGGTTTGGAAACGTTGGATTCATGATTTCGGAACCAGAGATTAGCGGCTCCAGAAAGATAGAAGATGACGTTCGTCAGTTTAGCTGTGTCATCCAATTTGTTATGCGCACTCACGCGATCCTATAACGAGAGCCAATCCTCTACACCATGGGCGTCACTGCCGCTGAAGAAGGGAGGACCTCGTTGGCGTAGAGCAACGGAGCAGACGACAGGCGATGCCAGGAGAGGATCGGGCTGCGCGTGGTACTGAGGCTTGGCAAAAACGGTAGGGTGCGTCCGGCTGAGAAGTTACAGGATTATAAAGGGCCTAGCACGTCTACCAATTGTCAAGAGGCATTAAAACTCAATTGATGAAACCCTCAGTTATTAGAGCACCCCAGCGAGACGTCACACAGCTTAGGCAACACAGGCACAAGGCTTCCAACCACTCGGTGTCGTCGTCGTTCTCGAAGCAGTGCCTGCTACTCGTTCTTCTCCAGAACAAGATGAACGTTTTATATTACGAAGAGAACGCTTTGAGTAGCGTAGGTGCCGCGGACAGTCTGTCTCGTCTGGAACATTGCAAACAGAGCGAAATGTGGCGCCAGCGCCTCGCTCTTGGGGCGATTGGGAGAGGCGGCGCGTGGGTAACACGTGAGCGCGAATCACAGCAGCTACCGATGTATGGATGGACGGATACTATGAGCTTACCCTTTGGAACGGGGCGGTGGGTTGCGCCTCCAAGTTCTTGCTATTATACTCCTTATTTTCCACCTACGTTAAACAATAAAAAAAGAAAACACTGTGAACTTCTACACACAAATTTTCTGATCCCCTATAGCGAACTGTGCTTTTGTTCATCTCCGTTTTTTGTCATTTCCCTACTTTTCTTCCACCAGTCCTCCAATCGCCTCTTACTAATGCCTATTGCGGACATGTTTACTTTTCCACTGCTCTCGCAGAACCCAATGGCTTCAAGGAGGCCAGTGGTGCCTAAATCGACCGCTGGGTAGACGTCCTCACACTCTAATAATACATGGTCCATAGTTTGCCTAGCTTTACCGCAGCAAGCACATGCTTCCTCTGCCTTCTTATAGCTCGCTTTATAGGTGCTCAGCTTATAGGTAAAGCGCAGCTCATGCAGCGCTTTGTTTCCATACAGACGACGCCCGCTACCTTGGCACCACCTCGTAACCATCGTCGCCGTCCAACCCGACTAGCACGGCACTACGCTTTTCTTCTCACGGTTTCGTACCACCAACGACGAGAGCGGCCCTTCGTCACGCAAAATTGTGCCACAAGTGTCAGCGGCGATAACACCCAGGGAGCCTCACGTCGAGCCTTACTCGTGACCGCTCGCCATCGCCCCTCGCAGGAGCAGTGATCCACGTCACACCCGCAAGAACTGTGGACTGACCTCAGAAGCTGAAGCCGCGGACGAGCGTAGCCCTGCCCGACACAATAGCTATCCTCCCCACCTCACTCTACCCTGCATCTCCCATCGCAAATGCAGATGAGATTGCCCACCCGGCTGAAGCTTCCGTAGCAGCCGACAACTCAGCGCATACCCATGCCGTCTCCGCTCCTCCTTCATTCTCCTTCTTTCATGTGCCAGTGCGATCCGCGTTCGCTCAAATATTATGGGCCACAGGCGGCAGTCTTCTCATTGCTTGACATCAGGCGAAGCGAAGGCACGAAAATCAAGCCTATTTTACGAATTTAGGTCTTTGCGCGCGCACGAACAGTTCTTGCAAATCTGATATGCGTAATACTACAAGAATTGAAGCTGGTCGTTGTCGTCAAATTGCTTTTGTACTCATTCGCAGCTACTGCTAGTTGTCAAGAGAGTCATGTAAACCACACATAGGGTGCATGCTCCAAACCGCTTGCTGTGGTTAGTATTGCAAATATGTCGTATTGTGGCATCAGCATTCCCACGCCTACAGAACACTGATAATTTTTTCGGGGCAGGAAAAATAACTTTCATATATACTTTCGTGACTATCTTATTCAAGCCATGCGAAATCTTATGCATTTATGGGAGCACCGCGACTGGCTTATTGTCTCCAGCAGCGCAGGGAGCTGGTGCTTTGTCTCTCAGCTTGATTTTCTTTATTATCTTTTCTGCGACAGAAACTTCACTTCCTGAAAGAAATACGTTGGTTAACAGGCAAATGCTTAAATGAGCAATTGAAAGAGCATATTGCATTGTTTATATCGCCGTGCAAGGTCATCTTGGCATTCACTGCAGAGACTGTCATTGTGACCCTGAATTTAAAAACTGTGTCATAATTTCCAAACACCATGAAAAGCTTACACGCGAAATCATAGAGGCTGACAAGATACAGCGGCTGGGCGACGTTTGCATCAGCATGCCGTCTATTGCCCTCACAAAACACGAAATCAAGTATCTGGCTGTGATGCAATAGGGGTTCACGTGTGACCTAATGCAAAAGTGCTTTTTTAATTACTTTTGCTCATGTATATATTCTCGCTGTTTCGCAAACAAAAATGAGTTGAAGTTAGGAGCCTGTGTTGTGCTCTTGCTTCAGTCCTCGTCTCTTGCGTTGTGCAAACATATTTTTACGGGGTTAAAAACAGTCAGACGTGTATATACAGAATATTTACAATAATTATAGCAGCTGACAAGTTGGTAGACAGCGCGCCAAGACCAGAACATTGTCTTCTTCCGACGATGATTAAAACATCTTCTTCGTCAGCGTGTCACATGACTCCCGGCGGCTGAAGCACCGGCTCGGTGCTGGTTAGGAGGCGGGCAAGTGATACAACTTAAGACGCGCGACGTGGACCACGTCGGAGCGATGCTGGGCAACGGTTGGCTCAAGAGGGGCGATTTCGGACGTAACGTCAGTTACTTGACGCAAGACAAGGTAAGGGCCGGACTAGCGTGAAAGTAACTTCTCCTAGAGGCCAACGCGTCGCGACGGTGTGTACTGGACGTCACGATGGCGGGTGTCATATAAGCGCCACTGATTGTCCTGCGGCTCCGCAAGTCGACGTCAGGCAATATGGCGTGCTTCTTGTGCTTTGAGGATGACTTCACCGGCATACTGGGATGTGGAATTCAGACTAGCGGGCAGAACGGTGCCGAAAGGTAGTGTAGGGTCGCGGCCAAACAAGAGGAAGAATGGAGAGAAGCCTGCGGTATCATGGCGAGACTAATTATAGGCGAAAGTAACGAACGGCAGCGCAACGTCCCAGTCGCGATGGTCATCGGAGACATACATGGACAGCGTGTCAGTAAGGGTGCGGTTAAGGCGCTCGTTTAGACCATTCATGTGTGGATGGTAAGGAGTAGAAAGTTTGTGTTTAGTCGCGCACGAGTGGAGAATGTTATTGACAACTTCAGAAAGAAATTAGCGGCCTCGGTCGGTGAGGAGCTGTCGAGGGGCGCCGTGGTGAAGGATGACATTTTCTAGGAAGAAGTCGGCAACATCAGTTGCACAGCTTGTCGGAAGAGTCCGTGTGATCGCAAATCGGGTGGCGTAGTCTATTGCTACAGCAATCCACTTGTTTCCCAAAGCAAACGTAGGAAAAGGGCCTAACAGATCAACACCTACACGGATGAATGGTTCTGATGGTACGTCAAGTGGTTGAAAGCGACCAGAAGGGAGTGTGGTCGGCTTTTGGCGTCATTGTCAAAGATCACATGCAGCGACATTACGGCAGACGTCAGGGTATAGACCAGGACAAAAGAAGCGCCGACGAACGCGGTCATGAGTCCGTGACACGCCAAGGTGACCTGCAGTCGGTACATCATGAAGCTGGGCGAGAACAGTCTGACGCAGATGCTCAGGCAATAGGAAGAGTCGGGCCGTTCCACCCGGCTGCATGTAAGAGCAGTACAATATACCATATTGAAGTTCAAACATGCGAAGGGAAGGATCGGGCGTCTTTGAAGTGGGCCGTTGAATAAGGTGTTGCAAGGAGGGGTCCCGACGTTGTTCGGCTCCAATGTCGCGAAAAGCAGCCAGAGAGAGAATAGTGACAGGTATGGCCGGCCGCAGAAACGTCAGGAGGGTCGGCAGCATGGCGCAACAAGCAGTCCGCCTCTTGATGTAACCGGCCGGTCTAGTATACAACGGAATAGTTATATTCTTGGAGGCGCAGAGCCCAGCGGCCAAGGCGCCCTGAAAGATCTTTGAGGGACGACAGCCAACCCAGAGAGTGGTGATCAGTGATGACTGTGAATTGGCGGCCGTACAAATAGGGGCGGAATTTACCCACTGCCCAAACGAGAGCCAGACACTCGCGTTCGGTGATAGAATAATTGCTCTACGCAGAAGAGGAAAGAAGGCGGCCGGCGTAGGCAATAACGCGTTCTCGCGCTTGTTGTTTCTGTGCCAAGATAGCTCCAATACCGTGGCCACTGGCATCCGTACGGACTTCTGTTGGAGCTGACGCATCAAAGTGAGCAAGAATGGGCGGGGACGTGAACAGCCCAATCAGCTCGGTGAAAGCACCAGCTTGCTCAGGGCCCCAAATGAATGCAGCGTCTTTCTTGAGGAGCTGATTGAGAGGGCGCGCAACGTTCTCAAAATTTCGGACAAACCGACCGAAGTAAGAGTAAAGGCCCAAGAAGCTGCGAACATCCTCGGCACATGTTGGCACGGGAAAGTCATTGCCCGTAGTTTATCGTGATCAGGGCGTACACCAGAAGAATCGACGAGATGCCCGAGCACAGAAATTTCACGATGATCGAAGTGGCAGTTGGATGAATTTAGTTGTAGCCCCGCTGACGGAAAACAGATAGGATCGTCGACAGGCGTTCGAGCTGTGTCGCAAAAGTCGGAGAAAAAAACGATCACGTCGTCCAGGTAGCAGAGGCAGATGGACCACTTGAAACCGTGCAGGAGGCCGTCCATCATTCGTTCAAATGTGGCCGAGGCATTCTATAAAACGAAAGGCATCACTTCGAACTGGTACAGGCCATCGGGAGTAATAAAAGCTGTCTTCTCGCGGTGCATATCCTCGACGGCAATTTTCCAGTAGCCGGAGATCGATGGACGAAACATATTGTGCTCCATGCAGGCAATCCAAGGCATCGTCAATGCGTCGTAGCGGATAGACGTCTTTCTTTGTTACCTTGTTGAGGTGTCGATAATCGAGGCAAAATCGCCAACTGTTGTCCTTCTTTTTAACTAGTACAACAGGGAATGCCCATGGGCTGCAAGAAAGTTCGATGATGTTTCGAGAAAGCATCTTGTCAACTTCGTGCTGGATGATATGTCGCTCAGTAGGCGAGACGCAGTAGGGTGTCCGAAGGATGGAGCTCGCATCACCGGTGTCTGTTCGATGTTTTACGACAGATGTTTATCCTAGAGGGCGTTCTCCAAGGTTGAATATGTCCCAGTATGAGGCAAGAAGGCAACGTAGTTCTTCAGCACGCTGGGAAGGATGGTCGCGAGCAATCATTTTTGTTAAGGCATTCAAGTCTGAAGGGACAGGGGGCGAAGCAAGAGTTGAACACGAGGAGCTGTCACAAGTTAAAACCGAAATGTGGTAGTCTCTGGCTGGCGTTATTTGCACCAGGTATATTCCGCGCGGGAGTACTTGTGTACAGAGTCCAAAGTTCACAAGCGGAAGGCGGGACGTGTTGTCCGAAATGGTAACGACGGTGTGAGGAAAAGCGACGTTATGCGAGAGCAGAACATCCGGATTAGGAGATACGATGTAGTCACCATCTGGTACAGGCGGAACGGGGGAGACACCTATGTAGGTAACGGCACGGTGAGGGAGGCGAATATGCTCTGTGGGACATAGCCGTATCGGAGCATTATAGGGAGGGTCAATAGCAGCAGGTACAGTGAGTTGCACAACACCAGCAGAACAGTCTATCCAAGCTGAATGTGTAGACAGAAAGTCAAGATCCAGGATGAGGTCGTGAGGGCAGTGCTCTAGTACATAAAACAAAACAGAAGTATGATGTCCGGCGACACTCACGCGAGCCGGACACATGCCAATAACGGCTGGTGTTCCACCGTCGGCGACTTGTACCACAGGCGAAGGGGCAGGAGTGAGGACTTTCTTGAAACGATTCCGAAGCTGAGCATTCATCACAGGTATGTGCACGCCAGTGTCAATCAGAGCCGCAATAGGCACACCATTCACGTTCACGTTAGTCAGGTTCCGATGGGAGGGCAAGGTCAAAAGAGGATTTTTGCGTCGGGTCGGTTTGGCAGCATCACCTCCAGGAGCTGCACCCGGTAGTTTTCCGAAAGGGAGCGCCGGAAGGAGCTAGGGTACGGTGATCGGCGAGATGGGGGCGATCGGGAGAAGCGCCGACGTGGCGAAGGAGTGCGGCTAGAGCGAGTAGGAAGAAAGGTGTCGCCAGAATTCGCTGGCTGCATTTGAGGGGTGAACCCAGGAGCAGCATGAGGGCTGTGGGATGGGTGATAGTACCAGGAGGTTGAATTCCACGAAGACCGGCGGTGACGTGAAATATGGCCGATACGGCCACAAGTGAAGCATATAGGTCTGTCGTCTGGAGTACGCCATTCGGCAGGGTTGCGATACTGCGTTGGGGCATCAGGTTGCGGGTGCGTATGAGAGTGCTAGACGGAGTGTAGTCAGGCCAATTAACTGAGCCGACGTTGGTCGAGCCAACGTTGGCCAATACTTGGCGCACAACGGACTGTATCAATGAGACGGTCGCCTGGCAATTGTCGGGGCCATGGGTTGGGGTCATGACAGGAGATGCGGCTTCTATTTCACGTTGGATGACATGAAGGATGTCCTCACAGCGATTGGGTGTGGGAGGACTGCTGAGGTCTTCGCAGGTGGACGTAGCAACCGTGTTGGGAAGGCGGAGAAATGGATGGGCAATGCAGCGAGTCTTGGCTTCTTCAAACTGCCGGCATTCGGTAATGATGGCTTCCACAGTGGAAGAATTCTTGAAGATAAGGAGGTGGAAGGTATCATCTGCTATGCCCTTAATCACATATGCAACCTTATTAGGTTCGGACATCTTCGGATCCACTATGCGGCACAGAGTGAGCAAGTCCTGGATGTTTGTTAGATAGGATTCAGTGCACGTCTGGACACACGAACTAAGTCTTTTTGGGCGGCGCGCTGACGTCCACCAGGCTTGCCAATCAAATCTTTGAGTTTCTGTTTACGAATAGGTGCAGCGGTGGCGTAGAGGTAGAACACCCGCCTCGCGTGCAAGAGGTCCGTGGTTCGAATCCCGGTGCCGCGCAATTTTCCACCGGATTAAAGAAAAAAAATCCGCGTGTTGATAAAATTGCATAAACAGGCCTGGAGTGTGGCCTGATCCCGGTGACCAGAACCGGTAACACACTCCCTCACCAGAGCAGGATTGGCCACCCTAGTGCAGTACTTGGCGACAACCTCCTATGTGAACGCAACAATCAATCCCCCGCCCTCAGTCCCCAGCAGCTGCGAAGCAACTGACCACGGCGGCGGTCAGACCTGCGACGCTGCAGAGGGTGCTAAAAATCGCTGGCTCCGGACAGGCCGCCATTATAATATGAACCTCGCAACGTTTAACGCTAGAAAGTTATCTAGTGAGGCGAGTTTAGCAGTACTATTGGAGGAATTAGAGGGCAGTAAATGGGATATAATAGGACTCAGTGAAGTTAGGAGGCCAAAAGAAGCATATAGCGTGCTAAAAAGCGGGCACGTCCAGTGCTACCGGGGCTTAGCGGAGATACGAGAACTAGGAGTCAGATACCTGATTAATAAGAACATAGCTGGTAACATACAGGAATTCTATAGCATTAACGGGAGGGTGGCAGGTCTTGTTGTGAAACTTAATAAGAGGTACAAAATGAAGGTTATACAGGTCTACGCCCCTACATCCAGTCATGATGACCAGGAATTCGAAAGCTTCTATGAAGACGTGGAATCGGCGATGGGTAAAGTCAAAACAAAATACAGTATACTGATGGGCGACTTCAATGCCAAGGTAGGCAAGAAGCAAGCTGGAGACAAGGCAGTGGGGGAATATGGCATACGCACTAGGAATAGCGGGGGAGAGTTATTAGTAGAGTTTGCGGAACAGAATAATATGCGGATAATGAATACCTTCTTCCGCAAGCGAGATAGCCGAAAGTGGACGCGGAGGAGCCCGAACGGCGAGACTAGAAATGAAATAGACCTCATACTCTGGCATCATACAGGATGTGGACGTGCTCAGCAAGGTGCGCTGCAGTGACCATAGGATGGTAAGAACTCGAATTAGCCTAGACCTGAGGAGGGAATGGAAGAAACTGGTGCATAAGAAGCCGATCAATGAGTTAGCGGTAAGAGGGAAAATAGAGGAATTCCAGATCAAGCTACAGAACAGGTATTCGGCTTTAACTCAGGAAGAGGACCTTAGTGTTAAAGCAATGAACGACAATCTTGTGGGCATCGTTAAGGAGTGTGCAATAGAAGTGGGTGGTAACTCCGTTAGACAGGATACCAGTAAGCTATCGCAGGAGACGAAAGATCTGACCAAGAAACGCCAATGTATGAAAGCCTCTAACCCTACAGCTAGAATAGAACTTTCGAAGTTAATCAACAAGCGTAAGACAGCTGACATAAGGAAGTATAATATGGATAGAATTGAACATGCTCTCAGGAACGGAGGAAGCCTAAAAGCATTGAAGAAGAAACTAGGAATTGGCAAGAATCAGATGTATGCGTTAAGAGACAAAGCTGGCAATATCATTACTAATATGGATGAGATAGTTCAAGTGGCTGAGGAGTTCTATAGAGATTTATACAGTACCAGTGGCACCCACGACGATAATGGAAGAGAGAATAGTCTAGAGGAATTCGAAATCCCACAGGTAACACCGGAAGAAGTAAAGAAAGCCTTGGGAGCTATGCAAAGGGGGAAGGCAGCTGGGGAGGATCAGGTAAGAGCAGATTTGCTGAAGGATGGTGGGCACATTGTTCTAGAGAAACTGGCCACCCTGTATACGCAATGCCTCAGGACTTCGAGCGTACCGGAATCTTGGAAAAACGCTAACATAATCCTAATCCATAAGAAAGGGGACGCCAAAGACTTGAAAAATTATAGACCGATCAGTTTACTGTCCGTTGCCTACAAAGTATTTACTAAGGTAAGTGCAAATAGAATCAGGAACACCTTAGACTTCCGTCAACGAAAGGACCAGGCAGGATTCCGTAAAGGCTACTCAACAATAGACCATATTCACACTATCAATCAGGTGATCGAAAAATGTGCAGAATATAACCAACCTTTATATATAGCTTTCATTGATTACAAGAAAGCGTTTGATTCAGTCGAAACCTCAGTAGTCATGGAGGCATTGCGGAATCAGGGTGTAGACGAGCCGTATGTAAAAATACTGAAAGATATCTATAGCGGCTCCACAGCCACCGTAGTCCTTCATAAAGAAAGCAACAAAATCCCAATAAAGAAAGGCATCAGGCAGGGAGATACGATCTCTCCGATGCTATTCACAGCGTGTTTACAGGAGGTATTTAGAGACCTGGATTGGGAAGAATTGGGGATAAGAGTTAATGGAGAATACCTTAGTAACTTGCCATTCGCTGATGATATTGCCTTGCTTAGTAACTCAGGGGACCAACTGCAATGCATGCTCACTGACCTGGAGAGGCAAAGCCGAACGGTGGGTCTAAAAATTAATCTGCAGAAAACGAAAGTAATGTTTAACAGTCTCGGAAGGGAAAAGCAGTTTACAATAGGTAGTGAGGCACTGGAAGTGGTAAGGGAATACATCTACTTAACACAGGTAGTGACTGCGGATCCGGATAGTGACCGCGAAGACCAGAACATCGTCTTCTTCCGACGATGATTAAAACATCTTCTTCGTCAGCGTGTCACAATATTGATAATCCTTCTCGGTCGTCGAATCGCAATCATGATGTAGCCATTTATTTGATTTTCATTTCATTTATTTAGTTACGCAGAGTATACATTTCCTATTGTTCCAAATTAGATATTTTGTAGACTACACTCCGGGTGTGAATCCCCGCTGCCCCGACTGCGGCGAGGAACGGTGCGCCTTGCACCACATGCTGTGGCAATGTTCTGCGTTGGATCACTCGCCTTTCAACAGGAAAGAAGACTGGGAAGAAGCCGTCAAGCGTGGCGACCTCAAACTCCATCTTCCGGCTGTCCAAAGGGCCTGCGACAGGGCTGAAGATCACGGTCTTCCGCCCCCGGTGCGGGTGCGGCCCGCCACTACGACAAAGTAGTACCTTAGGACCAAATAAAGCTTCTTCTCTGTTTGTAGACAGCAATACACGTTACATAAGTAGTTTCTCTGCTAGTAAATACGATGCAAAATGCAGTCACCTTACTCTGCCTCACCACTAAAGAGGACGCATAGCACAGCAGACAGTTTGCAGCGCTATCTGAATCATACAGCACATATTACATTGCTACGGTAACATGCAGCGGAAACGCTGTGAAATAAAGTGCAAGCAGTCTACAGGGAATAAGCCCAAAGAATAACATGGAAAGCTACAAAATGCTTGAAGGAGAAAGTATGCATATCATTATAAAAAATTGAAACGCACGTTCAGGTATTTCCTATTTCACTCTCCAAGAGAAGGCATCTAACCTGCCTGTTAACAAGAACAACTTAAATTATTATAATATATCGACTACCGGTGAGTAAGTGTTTAAATCATCAGGCATGTTGTAACTACCCGGCTGCCATCTATTAGATCTAACTATTTTTCCAAGGTACCCTTCATCTCTTAATGCACACAGAGGGTCTGAACGGCGAAATGTTGCAAGTTGTAAGTGTTTAAATCATCAGGCATGTTGTAACTACCCGGCTGCCATCTATTAGATCTAACTATTTTTCCAAGGTACCCTTCATCTCTTAATGCACACAGAGGGTCTCAACGGCGAAATGTTGCAAGTTATGCGGTTCCATTTAACTTATACCAGCGTGTATAACATTTGCGATGCTTTTGAAATTGGCAATGTACAATGATGTGAGCTCTCATGTAGAGAAGGCTTAAATAAATTTTATTAATTTCTATAGTAACACCGGCGGCATGTCATCTTTGTTTGTAGCCCCCCAAGCTAGAATGCAATGGTGCAACACAGAGAACATCATTGCGAAACATAATTCATGTTTCAACCAGTGTGGCATAATACATAATCTTAGTTTAGCATTCCCCGCGTCTGATAATTCTGAACACAAACGTAATATATGAATGTGAATCAGTCGTGTTACGCCACCGATGTCATGCCGCCGTTATCGTGCAGTCGTGTGCCATTTCAGCTTCGTCCTTTGGCTCTCGTGATGGCTTTGTCGCCACGCAATTGTCGTCAAACAGGAGCATTCATGATGCAGTATTCGTCAGGCAATATTCGTCATACACGCGTCGGCATAACATTCTCATGTCATAGTTGCCATGTCATTGTTCTTATTGCATCGTCATCATACAGTCGCCGTCACGGATTTCTTGAAACTGTCACCTTGATGCCACCGCGGTCGTTCTATCGGCATCCATCTAACTTAGAGTTGCGACTCTGCTCATGCCGTTGTCCTCAGACATCGTCGTCACAAATGAGTCGTTTAGCATTACCGCCACGCCTTCGTTGGAAAGCCGTTGTCGTCCGCAAAGCGCCTTGACTGATTTATTGACGTCATTACTTTTTTGTCATTTTATCCTAAACACATTGTCGTCATTCATTTGTGGTTATGCAGCTGTTGTAATGCTGTCGTTGCCCTCGCGTCATCGTCAGATTGCCGCTATTAGGCATACGTTGTCATACCGCCGTCATGACGTCGAGGTTGTGGTATCGTCATTTCAGCTTCGTCATCCGGTTGTCGCCACAAAGTCTTTCGGAAGTCATTGTCGTATTTTGCTTATGTCCTCGTTGTCAAGGTGACATCGTTTTACTGTTGTCATCATTTACGATTGCTCATCTTATAGCCCTGAAACCGCGGTCATCATACAAAAATTGTGTGTAAAAGGAGTGGTTCTGAATATTTGGGACGAGGGTCAGAAAGAGCACGTACCCATTGTTCTGTCGGCTACGTGCGCACGTAATTAAATAATAGAACAAGAGGTTGTTCTCGGCAGAGAAGGTTTTTTTCCCCGTTGGTCAACAGGCTTCGTGGTTATTAGGAATTATCCCGTGTCTTTTCTTAAGCTGCAATATTTGTCGGACTTGTGTATTGCATACTGACAACTTTCTTTATTGAATGTCTTGAGCACTCTGTTCTTTGCCGTGGACGTTTTATTCCTGGACAAAAATTTTAATTGCATTATGCTCGTATTTATTTGTACCCTAAAAACTTATTTTTCCGATCCAACAGCACAAAGCAGCCGCGAACCAAGCAGTAACTCTAAACCCATGTAAGTAGGCAAAGAAAGCTTCGTTTTGAATGTATCCGCCAAGAAAGCAACTGACCGAACAGCAACCTAGCAGCCAGTCTGCCACACGACATCACGAAAATCACAATGTAATGTTGTCTTACAGGCTTGAGCAGAGAGTAATAGGCGAAATAACCAATTTGCCAGGGTACATACGCAAAGCGAAGTTTCGGTTTGAAATGAATGCACCTCTTGAGAATGCCTTCCCGGCAGATAACCGATGGCGGGGAAACCCGTTAATGTAGCGTCGAGACAGCGCAGGAAAGTTCTGTTTTCTTTGTGCGGAGTATAATGAAGTCGATTCTTGCCGGTTGGAGCCCTCAATAACACAACGTTGGCGATCGCTGTGCTTGACAACACAAATCCGCCTTAAATGTTCGCCGGTAGAATGATGACGGGTGCGGGCAATGTTAATAGATATGCATTCTCAATAACCGCTATTGCACAACAACTGAACTAATAATAATGCTCTCGTATTCATTTTAATTATAACCTTAGCTGCCCAACGCCATGAAGTACCTGCTATTTACGATGAGACTCAGTTGATTACCTCAAGAATATTTAGCTCGCATTTAATATATCAGGAGTCAGAGTACATGGCAATGTCCACGTCGAAGAAACGCCGATACAGGTTGAATGAACTTCGAATGAACAAACCGCGATGAGTATCGAAGACTCTCTCGGTCCGCAGTTGCACAAGCTAGGAAAAAGGTCATAGAAAGTTATATTACAACAGTGAGGGCCAAAGAGTATAAGGGAACGGCTCGCGGTCGACGTGCTGATGTACTAGTTAGGGTAAGGTGTTTTCTATTGATGGCCTCTCTCTACTGAACGCAAAGCCTTAAAACGGAGGGTGCCGAATGGATAAATGAGACCGGTTGATTGAAACCGATTTAACAGCGTTTGGTATCTATGTGTGGTGCGAGTTATATTGTGCGTGTTACTGTAATTGTGGCCAAATAACAACATCTAAACTGGACTACTGGTCGAGCAGTTCTTGAGTAAGTTATTTTGTACGTCGTAATCTATTCTTACTAAATGCCATAGTGGTTTTTTTACACGTGATGATGACAACATTAGTCACATTAGCGGTAATTTTAGTCGAATACCCTCTGGAACACCACCATTCGTGATGTTAGGACAATGACTGTTGACATTAATGTGATTAGGATACGGTCGGTGTAGCAACCAAACGAATTTCTTAAGTGGCGTTTATACAGGGTGTCGCAGCTAACTTTATCCAGAGTTTAAAAGTATGCCTGTGCATTCGAAGACGGCGTGACCAAACGCACGATGCTGACTATTGTAAGTAGTAACACTGTTATTAGTATTTTTGCAAAAGTGCATAATTAGCAAAGACTAACTAACCACATTCTGAAGCAACATATTTAAAAAATTCCAATTAGAAAGTTATAGAGTGGTTTGCAAAACGTCCGACTACACAGTTTCCAACTTTATATCTATTAAGTATTTGTTTTTTTCCGCTTACTGCAGATGCCCGCGAAATTAGACAAATGCAACGTGCCATGCCCGCTTGGGCGCATTGATGGCAGTGCTCCCAAACGTTTCGATCACAAAAGGACATGGTTTAGCCGGTTGTGCTGCCGCTTAAAAAATTTGGAGCAGGCTTAAGCTCCGCCGTTAAGAGCGGAACGCGATAGCATTAAAAAATCCCTGAGTGCTGCTCACACTTCCCGGCAACTAAAGCTTATGTAACCGTAAAGATTTTGGGGATACGCAAGCGGCGAACGCTATGCACGAACCTTCTTATAAAAACGCGGCCTCTTGCGTGGGCCGCGATGAGGCCGAGGTGAGTGCCATCTGGAGGCGTTGCGATGAAGCGGGCGCGCCGCTTTATGGCCTCGGAGATTTGCGCGCACAAACCAGGGTGGCCATGGCCGCTCTATGCATGGTAGAAACGCCAGAAAGGGTTTGTGTGTGTGGTTTTTACAGTGCAGCTGCAGGTGGGCTTGTAGAAGGGGTATATGGGAAGGTTAACGTCCGTAAATTGAAGAAAAAAGATAACGAACGACAGTACAGCGCCGAAGGAAGAAACGACCAGTGATTTCCCAGCGCGCCTGACCTGCGGTGTGGGTAAGTGCACTCGCGCTAACCGCCGTTGCAACCGGCTGCGTCTGCTGTTGTCCGCACTGTACAACGGTGCAGTAGTTGTGGCGGGGAAACACGGGGATGTGCACGGCCGAGCCACCTCACTGTGTAAGTACCGGATTGTGTATCGCAGAGGTATATCACTGCAACTGTTGCAACTCCAGAAATGGGAAGACCGCGCATTGTGCACACGGCCGAACAAGAAGCCGAGTACGAAGGGAGGCATTGACAGCAGAGACGCGACTTGAGACTTATTCCAAATCCCCCCCCCCCCCCCCCCACCACCGGCCCTAGATCCATTACAACACGTTAATTAAAATTAAAATATGGGTTTTTACGTGCCAAAACCACGATGTGCTTATAAGGGATGGCATATCGGGGTAAACCGGATTGATTTCGACCTTAGGGGTTCTTTCTCATGCACCTAAAATCTAAGTACAAGGGCGTTATGCATTTCGCGCCCCATCGAAATGTGGCCGCCATGGTCGAGATTTGCTCCCGTGAGCTCGTGCTTTGCAGCGCAACACCAGATCCACTAAGCATCCATGGTGGGTATTTAACATTTTCAACCATTATCTTTCCCCTCTTCAAAATATTTCAACTGGAGTTGCCCCAGACGCAATTATGATTGCTATATTTAGTGCGGTTTTCAAGTTAGATATCAGAGTAAAGTGCCGTCCCCATTTGTTTTCTTGCATTGTTTGTCGTTAGAGACACGAATACCTCAAAGCGAAAGATTTTTTTATAGTCATAGGAGATCCCTATGTTAATAACTGTGATTTACAGATGCGAAGGATCAGTGATTGTGTCAGATAAATTGGGAGATAATTCCCACATTTGATACATGAAGCATGGGCACGCACTTCTCTTGCCGGTGGTTCTAATTTTTCTGCTAGATGTAACGAACAAGTTCGAAAAAAATTTTTTAAATTTGCTACTTCCGACTTTCGTAGTTTATTTATGATCTTAATATATCCTTTTGCTGCATAACATGTTTGCTCTTTGTTTCTATCACACAGTTTAGAAATGACTTCTCTTCACCTACCGCTGAGCTTTGCCGGGTTTCAAGTATATTGGTTTAATACTTTGGTACTATTTACTATTTTCCTCCACATTTACGTGAATATGTGAATGACCTTTGTTTCTTCTTTAACGTTATTAGGAGCCAATTCACGTTCATGACGCATTGACAAAGTTTAGTTATACCATCTGTGTAATTTACATAATGTCAACATGTCCAAACTGCTAATACTTTCCCTAGCCTTTTGGGAAAAAATTCCTGGGACTGCCTATTATTTCTTCACCAGGCTGACAGCCGGCTCCTCCGTGAAATACTTGCTTCTAACTGAACTCAGGGAGCCTACGTGCACTTAATCGTTCTCGTGTTTTCCTGTAGCTCGCATGAAGCCCCCTACACTTAAGCTCGATGTTGCGCTGCCTAACTCCTACTTCTAACAGACCAAACCGCAAACAATGCTTCCGTAGCCCATTGCGAAGTGTTTTCAATATGGCCACCGTGTGTTACCTAAAATGGGGCTTGCGGTACACTCCGTTTTACGGGGGGGGGGGGGGGGGGGGGCGAATTAAGGAATACTTATTGTTCGTTTTTTGCTTTTCTCCCAGCAATGAAGCTCCGTTTGTGTTTTTTGTGGTGAGCACTCATGTATCAATTTCTTTATTGCGGTTTATTCTTCTGGTTTTAACAATTTGTGTATCGCGTTTTTAGGTACCCGATAATAACTTGATTTCGATTTTTTTTTTCATTACATATCATTTCTACTGTACAAACTGATGAGTTCCACGCAATACCCCCTCGCGAGGGGACACAAGTTGAGGCTAGTCGAAACAACCACTCGTCACAATAAGGAAAATTATGAAATGAAAACAAGCGTTGGCGTTTTGAGAAACCCTACGAGTCCCAACAACAACGAAAATAAACAGTTCTTTTTTATATACCCGAAAGGTGGCGTATTAAGCATGGAAACGTATCCCGTAGATTGCCCCATGTCCTATTTTACGCATGTGGGGTAGACTACATGTGGAGAGAGACTAGCATACCAACACGCATTGCTGGGCGAGTTGGTTATTGATAAGAAATAAATTAGGAGAGATAAACAAGAGGCATGGACAAGACAGGAAGCAGCCCAAGCGCTAACAACTGATGTATTTCCGGCAAATGATGAACGGATACTTTATGGTCTGCATATGCGCGAAAATAAATGCTAGTAGGGGTACCTAAACAAAATAGAAGAAACGCACAACCATTTCTTTATCAGAACTATAAATCTGGACAATTTGGACTTCCCAGAAATCCACTTTCGTCCGTCCTCAAGTGGACAGGTATGACACTAACGTAATCGTCACTCTTATACATAACGAAGAAAACCACCACGAGCTCACGTACTTACAGCGTTGCAGCTTGTGCCTAATGTGATTTTGTCACCAAACAATGACACGCATTTAAATATTTTGCAGTGCCCAGGCAGGTGCGCATGTCTCTTGGTTTTAATTGACATGGCGTGTTCCCGCGCCCTGTCGTTCATGCACCTAGCAGTTTTTCCCACATAAAGCCTCTTGGAAGACAGGGCTTTCGTGTAGTCGATGCGTAGACAGAGTCACCACCCGTACTATGCGCTTCACAAACAGCCTTACGTGCTTTTTCTCGCAGTCGTTCATGCTTTGCGCACCGCGTAAACTTGCTCAACATTGTGCAGGCATTCGAGGAAAGAACAGAATGCATGCCACACCTTGGCAAAATCGCTCTATTTGATACGCTGGTATCGGATCTATAACATTTCTTTTATAGAAGGATTCTATTATTCAGCCCAATTTCTATCTCAGAGCATGTGTCCATCAGGTGAAAATGAAATGACTGCCACCTGGGATCTTTAGGAGCACTGGTTGTACGCTGTCCCCGAAATTTGAATATTTTGGAACTAGTTTTCAAAAAAATGGCCAGGCTTAGCTTGGTTAAGCCAAGAATGCGTTGCATATTGCGCGCGTTACATATTGCGCGGTCCGCGACGTCACGCGCCGGCGCAGCGCCCCTAGTGGGAGGAGCGGGAGTCAGGTGGTGGCTGCGGCCGCGCGCGACCGCGCGAGTTGGGGCCCAGCTTTTCCTCCGTGACGTGGATGGATGGATGGATGTTATGAGCGTCCCCTTTGGAACGGGGCGGTGGGTTGCGCCACCAAGCTCTTGCTACTATGCTGCCTAATATCCTACCTAGGTTAACCAATGAAAAAAGAAAAAAAAAACACTATGAACTACCGCGTCCAAACTTTCTGATCCCCTATTGCGAATTGTGCTTTTGTACGTCTCTGTCTTTTGTCGTTTCCCTACTTTTCTTCCACCAATCCTCCAATCGCCTCTTACTAATGTCTATTGCGGACCTGTTTGATTTACCACTGCTCCCGCTGAGCCCAAGGGCTTCAAAGAAGCCAGTGGTGCCTAAATCGACCGCTGGGTAGACGTCTTCACATTCTAATAAAATATGCTCCGTCGTTTCCCTAGCTTTACCGCAGCAAGCACATGCTTCTTCTTCCTTCTTATATCTCGCTTTATAGGTGCGTGTTCTAAGGCATCCCGATCTCGCTTCGAAAAGTAATGAGCTTCCCTTTGAGTTATCATAAATGGTTTCTTTCCCGATTTCGTTTTTCCTCTGAAGTAGTTACTCATGGCAGGTTTCTTTTCCATTGCCGCCACCCATGAGATTAATTCAGCCTCTCTGACTTTCCGCTTAACCTTCCCTGTTGCTGTGTTGCCCACACCACAGGCCGCATACTTGCTGGTAAGCTTCCTAGTTCTTTTCCTCCACTGTGAATCAATGTTTTGCCTGTCACGCGGCGGCGCAGCGCCCCTAGCGGGAGGAGCGGGAGTCAGGTGGTGGCTGCGGCCGCGCGCGACCGCGCGAGTTGGGGCCCAGCTTTTCCTCCGGCTGTCGTGACGTCACGTCACGTGGTTGCGCTAAAGGTCAATGGTGGCTGCCCGGCCGCGCCCAAGGGCTGAACTGAGTGATTGCAATATGCAACGCATAAAACTCTAGTGTAGGGGTATGAGCCACTATGATGGCTCATACCCCCAATGGTGGCTGCCCGGCCGCGCCCAAGGGCTGAACTGAGTGATTGCAATATGCAACGCATAAAACAAATATCTGTCAGTTACACAGAAACATGCGTTGATGGTTAAAGTTCCTTACATGTTTCCTTGCACCGTTATGACATCTAATATTTCTTGCACTTATTTTTGTTACCATAGAATCGAATTCTGTGCAAATTCGGTGTCTGCAATGCTTCTCTTATATGATAACCTGCTGTTTTTACAACTGTGTTTTCTCCTCTTGGCGCAAAGGTAAGTTCAATGTATAACTTATGTGTGTCGTAGAGGCTAAAAAACAATGCCTTTCTGATCTCTTTGATTTGAATGCAGAAAAAAGAGAAATTTATTGAGTAGAATCGTGTTGTTGTGAAACAGTTGTCGGGAATGTGACATTGTTACCTGATTAAATACTTGTCTTATGCGTTGGGAGAAGTTTGTGCAATAGGGCCTTCGAGTAGCGGGGTAAAGCAATAAGTGTGCTAGCAGAAAGAAGAAAGAATATTCTAAACCTTTCTTTAAAAACTCGTGCTCAAAACGGAAGGAGATGTACAAATGACAACCATACCATGCAGTCCCTGAAGCGTCATTTATTCTGAATGTTGAGATGAACAGAAACTGACATTACTTGCTTCGTTAAACAACTATGCAACACTAGAATACGAAATGGGGCTAGTTCGTTTGTAAATAGCATGATAACAGCAAGAAAGAGAGAAAGACAGAACACAGAGTGTATGCGTTTCTCATCCCATGTGACCAGTGTTTATTTTCCCGCCGTCTCGCTATTGGCCGTTCTGTAACGCACCGATCGTTTAACGAGTGCAACCTTTACAAACGCATTTGCTTCGCTATGCAGCTGGATACAACGCTTACGAAATAACAGATACAGAAAGCGTCGGGCGATAACATAATAATAAATATTTTCTGGGGAAACTAATTAGTCACAAAACATCAAAGCGAATCCCAGGATTTGTAGACATTGTGCCGTTGCTGAAGCACAATGTGCAGCTGCCGACTTGTGCGTGTTAGTAGAATCACAGCCGACCTTCAAAGCAATCCGTTTAAGTAGCAATAACAATACCATTGCCGATGTCGGTAATTAAGCAACGAATTTGAAAATTGTTTACCCATATGACCTTAAACATGGCCCAAAATATTCGAAATTACGACTAAGTGTCACAGATTGTTATTCTAGGACAGCGCAAAACATGTGGATGACGTTTTAGTAACGCTTTCAGAAGGCTCTTCACTTGAAGGTTCTTGATCTTCCTGTGCCCACACTTGAGAAATCATGTGAAAGCATGTTTTCACGCGCTATTGGTGACGGCCGCGCGCATACTCAGCAGCCTCACATTGTCGACCCTCTGAACGAATTTGGCTCTTAACTTGACCTGCAACGCGCCGGCATTGGTCATTATGCTGCAACTGTGCCTTACGTCGACACCGTCAGGCACGCGCCACTGCACCTGCACCAGCAATGTGCGTCGACGAAGGAATTCCACGTCATCGACGAACACGTGGGAGGCATGTTCAAGAGCGGTCTAAAAGAGCCCTTGCACCTTCCCTGGGCCTCTCCAGTGCCACTCATCAGAAAGAAGCACGGCTCCATTCGCTGCTGTTTAGACATACGACAGCTCGACAACATTAGCTGAAATGATGTTTGTGCTCTTCGTCGCATCAACGACACCCTCGGCTGCCTCCGAGGCGCCGAACTCCTTTCACTGTTAGACTTGCTGCCCGGTGGCTGGCAAGTCCCGAGGGCCGAGGAAGATCATGCGAAAATAGGCTTCGTTAGTCCTGATGGTTTGTGTGAGTACCGTTATGCCTGCGGCTGCTGCAATGCGCCTGCATCATTTGAAGCGTTCGTGTAGAACATCAACATTGGGGGGGGGGGGGGGGGGGGGGCAGACGAGCTTTTATTATCTCGGTCGCATTACCATCTCCTCAACCGATTTTTCTTCCTATCTGCACTGAATTGAACGCGTTCTCACGTTCCATTGCCTTCGCTGACTTTCACCTAAATTTGAAGTCTCGCTTTACCGCCCTTCAACTAGTCATCCTTGACCATGGTGTCTCGGAATACGGTGTACTGTAATATGTTGTACACGACGGTTTGTCTCGAAATACGTTGCACTTACACACCTTATCAAGCCCAGAAATATCGCTCATTTCCTAAAATGAACGACAATAAAAAGACTTCATAACTTCATCGGTTTTGCGGGTTATGCTCGTACTTTTAAAGCTTCGTCCGCAGCTTCGTCAGCATTAGAGTCCTTTGTAATGGCTTCTGTCTGCCAGCCACGGCCTATTACCCTGGTGGCCGGCTCGTGATGGTGTTGTAATACCTTTCCCTTTCTAGAGAGCAGTTGAAGACAGGCGTTCCTTCTGTCCTGTAGTTTCCTTATTCTGCTTTCTTTTTTTTTATCAACTAAGCACTGGAATTATTTAAAACATTTTTACGGCTCTAAGTTGCCCAACTTTCTCCAGTAATTACAATTTCTGCTCGATCGTTAACTCAGAATAATGTTAGGCTTTCAGGCCGTTTTAATTGCTGATCCCACCAGTTAAACCGATTTCAACGCGTACAAGCGCCAACACAAGGTGTTGTCGACGTGCTCTGGCTCACGTTTGAACATTCATGCTACTTTAATAAACTTGAGAGCATGCTTTAGAGATGTCATTGAACGCAGGATTATTATTCACGCCAGCTGGTTGCACGGAAAAGCTCGTGAACGAAAAAAAAATGTTAATTATTTTGAATGGTATAGTTCGTACTCCTCCTGTATTTGGCTCCAACATTACCCATTTCAGGGTTGCTTTCTTTTATGTTGTTGCCATTACCCAGCGAACGGCTCTACATAAGCTAGGCTGATTCTGTCATTGAAGCAGAGCTATGGGCCTTCTGCATGCACACGGAATATGTGAAGAAAGCACGCCCGAATCCAGGGAATGACCTCTACATATATAACGACTAACAAATGGCACTTCGTGCAGAGTATGAGCAGCTTGGTTCATGGAATAAATAGCAAATGTGCCACGTATAAAAAAACCGACACGAATGGTTGACATGTCTGGGCACGAATTTGATGGATATAGGACATGCGGGTGTCGAGGGAAATCAGAAGGCACACTAGATGGCGGGCGGAAAATGCTACAGCCCTGCCCCTCCTGCACAGCTCATCGCCCATGCACTGAAATGAGACGTCTTTTGAGCAAGTACAAACGTATGACCCTAGCCAAAGAATGCAGAAACTTGCTAGTGAACACAGCGTTGCTATCCGTGCACTAGTAAACGTGATTTATTGTAGCCTAGGACGTGCCGAACAGGCACTGCTCCACTGTCTTCACTCAGGTTTTACCCTAGCCACTGATGCTATTGACCGCTGAAGATTCCATATCCCCAGAGGGCGACCCACACGTCTTCTAGGAACGTCGGGCCCATAAAGCGGCACATCACAAACACCTGAGGACGAGGATTCGATCTGCGAGGCATGGATCCGACCAGTGGACTGGATCGATAAGCGTGATGCGTATGACTTGCTTCTGGCCTTCGCTGACGAGTTTGTTTTGCCACTCAGACTCAGATGCCCACGAGCACAGCGGACTCGCCATCATTGATTTACCCCTAAGTTTGAGCCCGCTGCTATACTTGAACTGCCCTGGCTCTACCACAATAGCCAAATCACCACCCTCTCTAAAAAAGGTGTCATTCATTCATTCATTCATTCATTCATTCATTATATTTTTGTCAACTACATCGCGCAAGCATCTCACGTGATATTTGGAGCAGTTACAAGCACGGTAGACATAGCAAGCGCCACATATGCAACTATCGACACTGGATGTAAGTATACAATATAAAATGAAATCATTTCCTGCCCTTGTCCCGGCCTGCGTTGTAAGTCACAGTGGCGTGGAACACCGACTAGCCTGGTCTCAAACGTTCAAGCATGCAATCGGTTATGGCGAGAGCCAGCATTTGAGAAGGCAATAACGGGACGCTAAGCAAAAGCAAGAAAGTTCTGGTCATGCTAAAAGCACTCGTATGCAGATGCTACGGTGTCAGCAAACGTGCCTCTCAGGCTCATTCAGCGCTCAAGCTTGTGGGCATGAGCGCACAGAGCCCCGGCTCTGTCGAGTAAAGAAAAAGGTTTTCCCAGTGAAATCGAGCCTGTATTGCTCTAAATATTCAACGCGTGTTGGCTTTATTTCCAATATGCTAGACTGGCCGTCGAAACACAAACATATTCGTGCCAGAGATTATTCGTTGGCTGCTTGCGCTATCAATTCAAACGTTGGCTATGCTAAAATGTTCTGGTCCGTTTTGGTTCTACACGACAGCTGTCGCGACAGTGGTTTTAAGTCTACGCTGCACAAAGAATGTAAAGTAGCGAGATCTCCTGTCTTCTCCCCTCCTCGTCGTCTTTCCTCCGTTTTGCACTACCTCCTTGACCGCAGCGCCGCCCACTTTGTTCGAGCGTAGCACACTACCTGTTAACGAGCGAATGCACGAATATCCAGTCGGAGCGCTTGAAGCTGCTTAGCTAGCAGTACACCTACGGCTGAATTCATGAATAGCATATTATTTTCATCGGCTGGCCAAATGAAATTTTGCAGCTAGAGATTGTTTTTTCGGCTATCACGCAAAGAAAATATTTCAAAGGAGCTATAGTGATAACAGAGGACGAATACATATGTTTCACGTACGCTAGAATTAAATGAGAAAGTTTGCTTTTCGCCGGAGTTACAAGACGGTCCATGTGATTGAGAAGGCCAGTTTTAATATGAAACTCTGCCGCCGGCCACAAGTAAACTTTTTAGAACTGAAATATTCCACGCCATCCTTTATGTTTAAGATATGAAGATCGAAGGATGGCAAGACGTGTAGTAGAAGAGTGCTGAAGATGTGCACCCTTAGCGCATACTTGCCAAGCTTCTATGGATGTACGATAGCTCGGACGATGTCCACTGCCGTTGTGATGTATGTCTATATTTTCTGAAAGGCACCAAAAATACGCGCGGCCAGTCATTGAGCAGAAACTTTGCACAAATAAACCTGACTTAGGTTTTGAGCATTGAACAAGAGAGAACGCGGTAACAGCGTTTCAACAAGGCTAAATAATGAGAGTAATGATGTTCTGTTCAGAGAATCCTTTTTATATCCTGGAATGTTAGTGTCTCTTTACGGCATGATAACTGCTTATACGTTAGCCAGTCCTTTCAGGAAGCGACACACTGCTTTCACCAACCGACTATGACCTTGAACAATATATAGCGGTACGCATTGGGAACAAGTGTGCTCTCTGCGAGATAGCAATTGCGCGCTTTAACTTTAGTAAGTTTCTTGGCTTGGGGCGGGGAAGGGGGGTGCAATGAGACCCCTGGTATGGCAATGGAAGTGGTGGTGTAGCAGCACTAGAAGTTTGCAGACCAATAGACAACTTTATGTAGTTCGTGATCAAGAATTAGACAGGAATTCAAGTACAGCATTTCCGAGCCAACATTGCAGGTTTGCAGCCACACGCCAGTGTACATCATCACGCTTTTCACAATATAACAATTCTTTACACGCATGTCGCATGATTAGGCTAACTTTTCAAGCGAGCAAAAATAGGCCAACTATGAAATGAAGTTACTCGTATTTCACATCGAAAAGAGCTGTTAGGGAACAGCATCATTCGAACAAAATGAAATTACCACAGAACCCTTTTTTTAGAGGGGCTTCCTCTCTTACTTCAGTAAAGTGCCTGTCTGATCCTTGGTAGTTTACTTTGTGTGTAGGTTGTTCCAATGGCATTAAGTTTCAACTTCTTAAGTCTAAATTTGCTTAAACGGAAACTCAATTTATTCCTCGATTGAATAATTCTAAAAAGTTCCTTTCAGTTAGACAGTTTCGAAAGATCACTACCATTACCTGTTTCTAGCTCAGCACTTTTGAATGGACAAAGCTCCCACTTCAAGGCAATGCTTCGGCCACTCGAAGCATCAGGTAAAAAAACGGGAAAGTACTCCAGTTGATAACCAGGATATGCGCAATGTTGGCCTCGCGAGCTTCGTTGTGCTGAAAGTGTTGTGGTGAAGAAATGTGCTGAATGTTAAAATCTTCGTAAACATGTATTCCCACATGTCGTCATGATTTAGGCAGTTCCAGCCACTTGGCATATATGAAATTAGGCACGCAAGACATTTATAACCCTAGTAAATTACTCAAGCTTCGGCACCACCTTATGCTATCGAAGACTACCAATGTATCTCGCAAACTTGCGTCGCGAATGTGGGTTTCATGTGTTCCCTGCCGATTCGGTGCATCCAACTCTTTATTTTCAGTGCATCACACTTTTCGCGTGATACACCAACAGGCTCCTTGGCTTCGCTGAAACGATTCAAGCATTGGAAAGCAGAGCAGCTCCTGAGGTCGATAAGCGTAGTTAAGCGATGTCGTTCTCTTCATAAAATTTGTCACATCGCGTGCAAACAACGTACTCGCGTACAAAGAACATGTACTACATAAACACCGGGACAGGTGCGTCAACGCGCATGCAAGACAGTTCGTCAATCTATGCTAAGAATAAATGGCGGCTTAACGCGACTGCAAACGAGCTATCCCTGTGCGTGCTTCCACGTGACGCCAGTCGACCAATAGCGACGCGGCGGTGGCGGCCTTGGCGAGAACGTGCAAGGAGGAAGCGTAAGAGACTCCACGCTGAGGCAGCGCTCTTCAAAGGATGTCCCTGTTTTATTATGTTTTAAGCGCTTTATATCAAGTGTTCGAAAGTGTCAAGCGGTTGTTATCAGCTATGCTTCCAAATCTCTCGAGACAAGTCCACGTTACACAAAGTTCTTACAGAATATGTGTAAACAATTTACTCCCTTTGTGTAAAAAATGCCTTAACAAGTGCTGGAGAGCGTTACAAGTTGGCTAGAGTTCAAACGAGCAAGTCATATGTGGGCGGCGTCTTATGGTATGTTGCTTAATTACAGGCAACTTAAGTTCTTGTTGCCAACATAGATTGGCGATGTGGGCTTGTTGGTGGATCATCTTCAAATTGCATGTAGTCAGCCCCGAACAAGACTACCGCCTTTCTTAAAAAATAAATGTATTAAGGATAGAAAGTGGCTGCGTGAAAAGAAGTTTATTGGATTCCGTTATTCCGTGGTAGTTTCTACAAAATTAGATGGGTAGTTGCATTGATGAACACTTGTGAAAACACGTCGCAAAATAAGTAAAAAAATGAATCAGGCGATAGTTTCTAGTATTGCACTGCAAATTATGTTTACGCCGCCAACTTATAGAAGAGACTACTATGGGGCCTCGCGCGATGATATGGAGGCGTTACACTCGTGAATGTTACCTGAACCAGTACCGCAAACGCTCGAGTGCGCGTAGGCAACACCGCTGTTTTTGCCAGATTTGAACCAAAGCATCTCCTGCGGAGGCAATGTACCTCTGTAGCTTCGCGTGCCGCGGTTTATATTGCCACTAATCGGAGCATTTATTCTTACATTAAATATAAAGTGACCTGCTTCATCAATCATGTATGCTAAATAGATATGCATGTAGGTAGGACTGCGAAATCACAGCAAATCCGATAAAGTGAGAACGGTTTTAAGATGGCTGCTGAAGCTCCTGTGCTATCGCACTAGCCAACCTCCCCGACCTCTCTCGTAGGTTATGTTTGTTGCGAAAATATAGCAAGTGGGTAGTACATTTGTTTATAGAGTGCATGACTATGAAGCACTGTTAGTGTTTAAATAATTTATATGCCGCTGGCCGACATACATACCACATTTCTTAAAGGCGTTGTGTGGATAACTCAATGGGGTTTTTTCAAACCGCTCCATGCGGCTTTACCCTTACGTCCGTTCTCATTATGTTTTCTGTGGAAAGAGAGAAATAAAGATTATTATTGTTATATTACTATTGTATAGCTTGTTAATAGCTACTCGTCGTGCTCCGAAACGTGCGAAAGGCGCTGCGTGTTTTCTATACCTACGGGAGTGAAGAAGAAATAATAGCGCACTTGGCGCCACAAAAGTGCGCCGATAGCCGTATCACACAGGCTATTTTAGCGGACTAGGTATGAAGCGCTGCCACGCATTGTTTGAAACTATGGCTGTTGTGTGTCGCTCGCGCTCGAAACGCTTCACGCCGACAGGTGCAACAATGGTCAAAGAAGCCCGTTTGGCTGTTGTACAAGAAAGTCAACATGGGGGCAACGTTCATTTTAAATTGAACCGGATTCGAACGATACACTAAGGTGAAATCCGTGTTGTAAGAAAAGTACGATCGCGTCAAGGGCCCTGCGACTTGCGGTGAAAGAAGCACGCGTTTCACTTGATCGGTGCGCAACATTTCATGAGACACTTCTTTGAAATGTTTGTAAATGTACTCGCCTGTCAAGGCCAGGTGTCGCTTTGTGAGTGAATTTCTCACTTGTTATCCGGCGCAAGCGTATGTCATGGCACATTTAAATGCGTAAGGATTTCTATGCTTACCCTACGAGAAAACGGTACGCATGACAAAAATGTGGGCTGATCCCGAAGATAATGCAATACATTGCCGACTCGCGGCAGAGGGGAAGCAGGCTTCAAGCATTCATCAAAGTGAAGCGAAAATCGTATACAAAGCAGATAGAGATCGCAGGAGTGACTGGCTTTACCTACGTGCAGCCTTTCACTTCCACATTAACGAAGCGGCGAGAACACAGCGCTCACAAATGTCTCAGCGCAGGCCACACGCAGCGCCCTTCGCAGATTGGTTTCAAAATATGGGACCACCTGGGTTTCTTTAACGTTGGGTGGCAAGAACACAGCGTGCGACACTACCGGCAGTCGCCATGTACAATGGCCGCATCGCAGATCGCGTTAAAAGTATCGTCCGCGCGACGCGGAGGTATAAGACGCTAAAGAGCAATATTGGATTATAATGATCGGAACGCCATCAGTGCATCTGGCACCGCCGCCTGCAGTACTTTGCTTGCCTTATCAATACACATTGCGTCACCATCTGCAGCAGTTCATGTTGCTGCAGCGCCATCGTTCATACCGGTGGTATCAACTTTCATGGAATTGATCATGACACAGGTCTGCCAGGAGATAAGCATACAATGATACAATGATAAGCATACAGTGATACAATGCATACGCATACTTAGACAATTCCCAGAGGTGGTTGTGTGTGATGTTTTACTGTTTCTCCTGTTAAATATTGCAACAAGGATACTTCAGCCAAACAAAGCTTGGGCGATTAGAATTACAAAAGTGCTTTCCCGGACTCCTGGCATGGTCCTTCGCCGGCTGCAGAAGAACCTCGAAGAAACGGATAAGATGCCGGAGCCGATGTACGTCTTCAGTCAACATCTCAGTACCCAAGACGTGATGATTCAACTCCACGAACTGGTCGTCAAGCCGGCAACGAGCACGCGCCGCGCGGGATACTCTCCCTCGACCTGAAGGGAGCGTTTGACAACGTGTCCCACGCGAGCGTGTTGTAGAATCTAAACAAAACCCGCTGTGGCCGAAAGACATTTGGCTACCTAAAAATTTTCCGTCAAATCGAACGGCGACCATCAGGATAGGGGAGGAGAAGTCGGACCCTGTCGAACTCGACGATAGGGGCACCCCTCAGGGATCGGTCTTGTCGCCCCTGCTCTTCAATCTGGCCATGCTGCCCTGCCCGATCTACTCAAGCAAATTGAAGGCGTGGACCACACGTTCTACGCCGACGATATTGCGGTGTGGACGGCCCGAGCCGGATCCGATGCCTGTATGGAGGAAGCCTTGCAGCGGGCGGCAACGACCGTGCACGAGTACGCAAAGTCGTGCGGACTGAGTTGCGCTCCCCAGAAGTCAGAGCTGCTCATGGGCCAACCGGGAAAATCCAAGAAGGAGCAGCCGCCGGACATGATTATCACCATCACCGGAACGACCATCAAGCCAACACAGCAGATTAGGATTCTCGGCCTACTACTTCAGAGCGACGGGAAGGCACAGGCCGCCATCACAAAGATCAAGACTACAACCGAACAGATACTTGGTATGATTCGGAGGGTATCTAATAGAAACCGAGGCCTTAAAGAGGACGATGTCATGCGCCTGGTACGCGCGTTGATCGTGTCACGGGTGACCTACTCCGCCCCGTGTCTCCAGCTGACGAAGGCGAATAGGGACACCATAAACACAATGCTTCGTAAGCAACGAAACAAGCACTGGGCATGCACATTTACTCGTCCACTCGAAACCTGCTAGACATGGGCGCCCACAACACGGTGGAGGAGCTCATCGAAGCCCTCCTCTCTAATCAGAGAATCCGGCTCAGTCACACGGAACACGGACGAGCCGTCCTACGCAAAATAGGATGACAGATCGAGCCAGTACCCATAAAGACGGCCCTTCCGGAAGACTGGAAAACGATCATTCAGACAAAACCCCTTCCCCGGAACATGATGCCGGGCAAGGATGACGAGAGGCGCACCGTGCGAGCCAAAGCCCTAGCCCGGAAGCTGGAAGAGAACCCCAGGGTCCTCTACGCGGACGCCTCGCTCCGAAAACACAGTGACCATGCAGTGGTGGTGGTTACATCAAAAGACAGGCTGATCGTCAGCACGTCCCTGAAGACAACAGACCCCGTAGTTGCCGAAGAAGCGGCCGTGGCCCTCGCACTCGCACAGCGGAGCGTGGACACCGTAGTCACCGACTCAAAGACAGCCTACAGAAGCTTCCGCAAGGGGGTAATCTCCTCCGTGGCCCGAGCCATTCTAGCCAAACACAAGCCTCCGGGAAGAGCCATAGAGCTCGTGTGGATCCCGGCTCACTCGCAGGTAGCAGGCAACACCATCGCCGACTACCATGCCCGAGAAATGTCAATCCGGGCCGAGCGCGAGCCGGGAGAGCTACCGCACCCGATTACCAGCTTTCGAGACATTACCCGGATGTACCGAGAGGAAAGGTGCAGACTGCCAGAACCGCACCCCAAACTCACCAGGCAACAGCAGGCGATCCTGCGTCGAGCGCAGGCGGAATCGCTTGCGCATCCCGTACTCATGAACCGCATGTACCCTGCGGAATACGATGTGCTCTGTCCTTTTTGCAGAAGAAAAAAGGGCACCCTGCCGTACGTCTTGGCAGAGTGCACAGAACTCAAGACCCCCCTTCTCCCCTTCCCACCAACACCGCCAATCCCCAACCCTTTGAGCGATGGGAGACCTTGTTATCCAGCCCCGTCCTACCGATTCAGCTCGCACTGACGGACAGGGGCCAGGAGCTGCTGGGAACATATGGGCCCCGTAACTAGGGAACCACCCCGTCTGGTGCCTGCGTGCACCACTGATTTATTTAAGGCCCAGTAAATCTTGCTTCATCATCATCATCCTGGTTATAGCCGCACCGGGAACCTATTCCCGCGGGTATTTCTTCTACCTTTCTTAATTCGCAAAAAAAGAAAAGAAACTTTTAGTATCCTGAACAAAAGAAAAGACAATCCGAGGCTTGCGCAGCGATTGCTACCTATTGATTCATCTGCACGTTCGCTCCAGTGGAGCAGAGACAATTTATGGCAAGAATTGATGATGTGTCGGTGGCTGGCCGGCTGGCAGCGAAGTGGCAAAAAGAAAATGGTTGCGGCAGTTTCCGGGTTCCAGTGACTTTGCTAATGACTTTTGTCATTCGCTTTAGAATGCGATGGTGGCAAATAGTCACCCAGCCTGCGTGATCTAATTAGGCATGCTATTCATGGTTTTAAGCCTATCATTTTCACTACAATTCCCTAATGTTTTTTTTGTCTTCCTTAAACTTCGATTTATTCTCAGCTTTTGGTCCACCAATGCACTAATCGTCCGCCTTTCATCTCGCCAGCTGACCAGTTAATGCTTCTACTCACTTAAAATCATAATACTTCTTTGTCACTGTACGCCAACCACCAGGCGAGTTGTGAACCTAGCGGATGTTCTCCGCACCATGTGGACTTGCCAAAGGCCCGGGAACGGCAGCAGCTGTCTGCGCTTCGCGGCTTTCGGCAAATATGAGACGTCACCAGCATTGTTTAGCACTGCGTAAGCTTACACTGTGGCCTTGGCAACTTTATGCTCCCTAAATTGTTCACAGCGTATATAATAAAGTGTTTTGCGCGGATAAGCAAGCAGACGCAAGTGCAGAAGCTTGCAGTCGTGGTTCGGTCCATGCAATAATGTATTGTTGCGCTGAAATAGCCTCGTAAATTCTTCACTCAGAACATGGTTCTGCACTTTGGAGACCTGTACACTAGTGGCCATATTTGTGACTCCTGAAAATAAAATCATTCATCATGCATACATATCTTTCAAAGGCGCACAAGACGGATCGCCATTAAGGCTGAACGATTAGTCCGTAAACATTTCTTCTTGCAAACATTTGTTTGAAGTCACCTTAGGAATACGAGGCGAGTGCGGTCAAAAAATATTTTCCGATTTCTATTTAGGTTGTTTCTACTTTATTCGAAATATGCAATGCTTATAATGAACGCGTTCGTGTGGTGGAATCATGATGAAATAACGATGAAGACAGCTTCTATTAAGTTTTAGAAACACAGACAATGACAGGTGGCATGATCTGCCTATTGTTAGCACCACATCCTTAATGTCCATTGCCAATAAGCAATTGTTACGCGCTAAATGTGATAGGCTCTGTGTATAATTTCTTAAACGCGTGGATGCTGTCCATCAAGACGCCATAAAAGCGTGGTTAGAAATGCGACTTTAAAATTCTGACGGGATAATCGACGTTACTCCGCTGAAGGAGGCAATAACTTCTAGAGACGATTCCACGGCTGGCGCCTAGGCATCAATCGAAATGCTTGAGCCCAACCGCATTTGTACAGCGCTGTAGCTCGTTGAATATTGCTAGGATAATGGGACTCCTTCTGCCTTTAGTAGCATTTGGGATGGTATCGCGCATTTTTTTGCGGCACCCGTAGCCGTACAGAGAAGTAGCTCTGCTGGTAGCGTATTGGTTTTCGCTTTCGGGTGCCAAACACAACATTGGTAAACACGTCTAGGCACTGCATAGGCTTTTCGCAGGCGTTCGCGGCAGATGGCCCCACCTGTCCGAGTTGACACAGCAGCGCATGACGCCGCTTGCAAGCAGGAATAAATCTGAGATCACAAGATTTATCATAGAAACGGTGCCGAACCTTCTCTGCGCCCACCAATACAACACTCGGCTTTGCTTGTCAATGTCCGCTAAAAATGTGGATTATTTGTTCTTGTCTCGACAGGGGGCTATATCTGCACTGCATTACTGGCTTTTTTTAGTCTTTGAAAATAAAGTACATAATTTTATAAAATAAATTCTTATGTAAACTATAATCTCTCAAAATAGAAACAGATATCCTAGAAAGACTTGTAAATGTTGTTGATATTTTAAGATAAATATCGGTAAAATAATCAGGCGCACACAACCAGTAAATTTGTATAGAATTTAAAGCCTGCTAGTGAGACAGAGAGAGGGTGAAGTTGTGGCACTCGGGAAAAACAGAGGGAACACCAAAAGAGAGATATGCCGCTAGTTCAACGTTGCCCGCTTCATGTTAAAAGTAGCATAGTCAATCCGAGTTCTGAGCAAGTCATGATGTGTAGGATGCTTTTTTGGCAGCCTCAAAGTAAGGCAAAAGCTGCCAGACCAGAAGTGAGGGCACTTTTCGCTTTTACAAAAAAAAAAAGAAAATGAAAATAAACGCGCTTCTCTGACAGTGAGAAAACACTGGCAAGCAGGCCGTTGGTCTTGAGCCTTACCTAGAGATTCGTATTAATCACCAACACGTTTTTTAGTGGTACTATTGAGTTGATATGATATATATTGTCTTGTTCTGTTTCTGGCGCGTTTTCTTCGATATATGTATCTTTGATGATATGTATCTAGTACCCTGCATAAAGCAGTATATACGCATGAGCTCTATCAAATCAACTGGCCCGTTTTTCAGGGCAGAAGCTTCTTGCGTCGACAGAACGCATCTACCAGGAGATCACAGGCATTGTTACAACTCGGACAACGACCGGGTGGTATGAACTACTTCACTCAGTCATTTTGTCATAACATAAGATCAGCAAGGTAAAAGTCTCTGAAATAACATGAGATTTCTTGCAGATACATTCGTTTCGCCAACGCCATGAAGCGAGTAGAAGCGTTGCTATGCCTGATTTTTGTGCGCTGGACTCCTCACTCACTTCCTGAAGTACATTTTCTGGTGTCATTTTGTACAAAATAACGGGATGTGGGACAGTTACTTGTACAGCAAATTGTAACGCAGTCTAAATGTAATGAGAGAGAGATAGAGAGTGGAGGAGAGATAGAGAAGGGAAGAAGGAAAGGCAGGGAGGTTAGCCAGACTGAGTCCAGTTTGCTAGCCTACACGTGGAGAGGGGAGGGAGCGTGAAAGAGAGAGAAAGAAAACATGAGTCTGTAAACTTTATAGAAAAAAGCACATGAGCGTAGATAGCTCTGCAGTGGGAGTTCCGCTTAGTCCAGTAGTCCAGCGGCCTCGCCTGCCCTTCTCGCTCTGTTGACCAGGTTGGGCTGGTCTGTCGAGTCTGAGCTTTCATTGCCGTGTAGTGGTGCGTTATGGGTGTGAGCTGTGACGTGCTTGCGGAAGGTCATACAATGTGGTAAAGCGTTGCCCATTGAGAGCGGTGTGGAAATTCATAGGAATACAGCGCAGGGTGCATGGCGTGGTAGAGACTGGAGTGAGGATATGTGTTTGTTTTGAGTTTTCCCCATATTAAGGCTTCCTCTCGCGTCAGAGAATTATGACGCGGCGTTCGTGTTCTTCGTGAAAGGCGATAGTGTTGTAGGTTTTGCGTGTAGGTTAATTGCATGGGCTCGGGGTGGAACTGCTCGGCGTGACCCTTTTGAAGGTGCCTGTTGATTGCCGCGTAAGGACTCATGCCCCGGAGTCCACACGACTAGTATGTATGGAGGGAGCTGGTTCTCCCTAACCAGAATGCGATGTGTGGCCCTGGAAATCTCAACCCTGGAAAATTTCTGCATGGCATCTGAGAGTCCCTCAGAACTATAACGCACTCTACATGCGGCCTTGTCGTGATGGCTAACGCTAAAGCTAGCTCCTCTGCCTCAGTAGCGCTTGCTCTGGAAACCGACGTTTAAGATTGATAGCATCTGCCAAAGCCTTTGATTGTGTTTCCCACTACATACACAACAGATCGATGCGATGTGTGTGGCACCAGAGCAACGTTAGAACACATTCTACGGGAATACCAGGGACTAATACACGATAATTAGAGCGAACCCTTGGCCGACAGCCTCCGCGTGCGATGGCAGGCCGCGCTGCTTAGCTCGAACCTGGAAGACCAACTCTGGGCAATCCAGCGGGCCGAGGAAGCCGCCGGGAGACAAGCAGTCTTGGCCGTAACCTCGGCTGGTGTCCCTGCCCACTAAGTCGGCTGACACCAATGTTTCACATCGAAATACAGTTTTCTCACTCACTCCCTTTATGTTTCAACCATACCACTAGGGCTCCTTGCCACTTAGCAGCTCTGAACAGGAGTTCAGTAGTTTAGGTTTTAAGTAAGTTTGTAAGTAAGTAAGTAAAAGTAGTTTTTAAGCACTCCAAATACATGGGCCGATCCCGAAGACAGTGCAATGCCGGGCCAAACCGCGGAGGAGGTGAATTAGGCGTTCAGAATTGCCCATGTATGGGCAAATCCCGAAGATAGTGCCCTATCGGGCTGACCAGTGGCGGAGGTGAAGCAGGATTTAAGCCCTCCCTATTCGTGGGCGAATCCCCAAGATTGTGCAATGCCGGCCGACCCGCCGAGGAGGTGAAGGAGGGCATAAACACTCCCCATATGTGAGCCGATTCCGAAAATAGTGAAATCCGGGGTCGACACGCGGCGGAGGTGCAGTTCGCCATTAACCGGCCCAATATTCATAGCTTCGCTGGCCATCCTTCGTTACAGAGTGGAAGGGAAGATAATTTTTACAGCGAAAGCTGTATGTGACTAACATTCCGCAGTTTTTTCGGCGTCAGGCAACAGAAACAATCATCATGTGTGGCCGATCATCCTGATAGTGTAGAAAGGGTCCAAGCTCATAGGCCATACACCTGTCGTGAGCCGCTCTCGAAACGAAGACTTTCTTTATCCAGCTGTTGAATCAAGACCCAATGCAAACAAAAACAAGAACAGGTTTCTAAAAGACGAGTTCAGGCATTTGGAAAATTACCACCTGCCTACGATAACCAAGGCTTGCCAAGCACTACTGCAGGAACTGCAAACAATTGCAGGGGCAGCATTAAACATTCGTTGACTGAATCTGCGTACAGAAGATCTCAATCGCGATGAAATCCTGAATGGGATACCCGTGCTGTGTTATTCGGAAACGTGGTGAGACTAGTCTTCCCAGATCTACGGCTACACCAGAGTCGTGCGGGAGCGGAGTAATCTGAGCCTTTGAAGGTGTTGCTATATACTTAAAGAACGTCATTCAAAGGCAACCATTCAATCTTGGAATGAACAGGCTCATCACTGACTGCGCAGATGGTTGCGCTATACAAACGAAAGAAGGAATCGCGATCTCGATGCTGTGGATTGCGCCAGCTGCTTCCATGTCTGAAATCAAGGAGTTTATGACCAGTTATTTCTAGTGGGTCAGAAAAAATGATACCACACGTGTGATCATCGGCAGATACTACAACGTGGACATTTCAAAGCCAGAGAAGAAATGGTCCATGCAATACACGTTGGAAGAGCTTGGCCTGCAATGTTACTTTAACCCCAAAGCTACTACGAATCACCGGACGTGGATTGATTTGATTCTATGCAGGAACCTCTCTAGGGTGGCAATCGAACCGTCACTGTCATACACACAACTGAGTGAATATGACAGGGAGCATAATTAAAGCGTGACTACCCTTACAAAATAAAGCGTCACATTGTAACATCAGCGACTATATTTACTAAGTCATCCATTCAAACGCAAACTCCCTTCATCAGGCACATAAAAATATGACACCCATGTCACTCTGTGAAGATGGAATGGCAGCGAAACAGACGATAGGCAAAGCTCTCAAACGAAAGGCAAAGTGCTTTCGCTTCCATTTCATCTTCACAAAGTGGAATGGTTGTCAATCTTCTATGAGCTTAGCGTCCTGTGACGCCACGGTCATGAGCTATTTCCTCGGAAGTAGATTAGTGGAATATGAGCGTGTGTAAGCTACATTTGTATTTTCTTAGAGTTCTTAATTTTCCTCTACAGGTCGGGAAGAAATGTTACGCATGAATGTGCTGTAAAAATTCCACAAACCTATGTTCATTGCAGTGAAATCAGCCTTCTTATAGTTAAATATGCACTTAGGTGAGAAAGTGCATTTGTATAACTGTAGTGCTAATGTAAGGCTACCAAGTAGATGATGCCTAAAACAAGATATTAAAGAAACTGATACAATTGTTTTGGAGATGAATGTCACAACGAGGTCTATAATATTATTGCCACGGGTGGGTTGATCAATCATTTGCACTAGGAAAATGTATATCGTAAGCTTGACGAAATTGTTGGAATGTAGGCTACGTGACGATAGGTTAGCCCAGTCAATTTCAGGGTAAAATTCGGCAAATACTTTTCTAAATGTCGAAGTAACTTCGTTAATATTTTCATACAGATAAGACATTGAGCATATCTCTGCCGTCTGGCGGTAGATAACTTATTCCAAATATGTTCTTAGATAGTCAAGATAGTACGCAGATACAGGTTATATCAAGTGGGCTTGGAATTTATATTGGAAAGACAGTAGTGTCATTTACGGCTGTCAATACCCCGTTGCCCCTATTCCCGTTCCTGTATTCACGATATTCACGATAGATGCTGCATTCAACAGAGGGTTGTAGGACTTTATTTTAATTGATCTCGAAGTGAATCAACGTTTCTGCGAGTAGGAGAATACAGTATTTGCTCTTTTGTAGATGCGAGGAATCCTCTACGCGTTTTGGTAGTATACTCAGCATATTTAAAAGGAAGAGGTCCGGACTGTGCATATTCGTAAAGGATATCGAAACCTGCACTACAGCATTACGAACGCCTGAATGTTGAGGTGGATGACAATATATGGTTGGACTGCCTAGCTTTGAATTTGTTATCTAGATGCCCGAATAACGCTGTCGGTGACAGCACAATAAGAGAACACAGTATTTTCGATCCTCAGTTTATCGACGGCTAGTTTAGACGCCACTTTTTTGGACTTAGCAAATGCAATCAGCTTCTTTTCTGGCTGTATGTATTTCCAATGCAAATTCTACACAAACAGAAAAATTTGGATTTTGGAACTTATAACGTTTTTCGTTTAGCATTTGCTTGTCCTGGAAGAAGATGAACATTGTAATAACTGATGTCCATTTCCCCACTTGATATTTGCCAGGACGATGTGCACGGTGAACTTGCAAGGTTTCAATTTTAACTCAAGCTTTCTTGAACATAAATCGATGGCTTTGCCTTCCGACGCTGACCAAGCCTCATTGGAATAGTGGATGATGATAACAGAGAGGAGATTAGATCGCCTTAGTGTATTTTCTGTATCATCGCATCTAGATTTAATGTTCTTAATGTTCTTAAGTTGCTCAGATGTTGAAATAATCGCTTCAGTTAGGCCTACTGGTAATGCATCTTAGTTTCATTTGTTTTTCAAGAATGACATGTGAACCTCGAGCACGCGTGTTCATGAAGATAACTGTTGCATTTCCACATAGACTGATGCTTTCCCGAGCTTTATTGCATGTAAATTGCTACACATATCCGCCTGTCCGCTTTCTGTTCTTGCTACGATTTATAAAATAGCATTGAGCATTTCTTCAGTAGAAGGTGCTCAATTTCTCTCAATATCGCCAGATAGAAGAAACGCCATTATCTTAACACACATTCCTATAAAGCAGCTACAGTGCTTACACATGTTAGAGAGCTCAGTGAAGCACTACACCTAGAATAAGCAATGGCTGCCACTCCGAATGGAAAAACACGCAAGGTATCTGAACCGGAAGATTAACAAGGGTGACTGCGCCATTCCTGCATCAGCGGTGTTGTGCCCCAGTGAAGCGGTTTCCTAGGAATTCCTGTGTAGAGTGAGCCCGAGGCTGATAGCGGTAGCGATAGATGTAGATCGACGTTGTCAGAAAAGGTGGTCAGTGAAGTCGAACAGCGCTTGTGGCGTCAAATAGTCGAGCCGAGCAGTTTCATGGGAGGCCAGCATTTTAGTGCATCCGCACTGCACGCACGAGTAGGCATTGAAGCCGCTGGGCACGCCACTACAGGCACATTCATCAGCCCGAGCACCTTGAACATTAAGAAGGGTGAGTGCGCTATTGCTGCAGCAGTGGTGTGGTTAGACCTCCTACCGCTAGAAGAGCCCCCATAAGCGTGAGTGTTACAAGCGCATTTCATGATATCACGCACTATCCAACATTTGACGCGAAATCAGTCTGTATTGTCCAGGCAAACGCTCGCCTTCCACTCGAGCGATTTCAAGCCTAGCGGTTCTGCCTCCAAAGAAGTGCGATTAGACTTCCCATCAGCCCTTCGATCAGTGGCTCCACTTTATTTCATTGCGATAGGAATTTTTACACTCCAGGGGAATTTTTGTCAACGTCATGTTACCGTGATGTTCTTTATAAAGTCCAAGTGCGATAAGATCACACGCCGTAAAGTGTAAGTACGAGGAGAAGATGTGAGTGTAAGCCGAGAAGGATGGCCAATCTTTGCAGCGCCCCCAGTGTAGAAATTCACGTCATTGATCACGCTAGAAGAGAGGGACAGATGTATGCGCGTCTCGTCCCCTAGCCCGACCGTGGCTCCGCATGACGTGGCTGAGCTGAACGGCGGGCCGCGTGCCTGGTCTTGAAGTTCATCTGCGGTGAGTGCAAAGCTTAGCATAGCTGAGATGGCAGGTGGCTTCGTGTGAGCGGTCTTTATGCGAGCCTAGTGGGGTAATCTCAAGTTTCGGAGAAGCGTTGAAGCGAGAGACTGCACGAATAATTTACTCGCCGCTAGCGGCGCCATTCATTATGCCCGGGTCGTGACAGCGGGTGTTCGTAGTCATCCAATTATATCTGTTCACGTTTGCCTGTGCGGGCACGACGCCACGCTTGACAATATAAGTGGTACCAAAAGCTTACTGCAATTTAGAGGGTCAGTAAATTTACAAACCTTAGTTCGTTTAGTCGAATATTATGGTATTGCTATCAATGCTTCGCCTTAGCGGGTACAACTGCGACATTTTCTAACGTTGTATATACAAAAATTATGTGCATTTTCAACAGACCACAAAGGTTTACAAGAAGGTACAAATGCCCAGTGTCGCAAGTTCGCTACACAGTGTAAATCCATTCTACTGGTCAGTCCGCCAACCAAGCTATGTAAATGTCTAGGATTGCATTGGCGCACGCAAATCTCTAGTAGTCGCCCTTAGTTCTGGCTTCTTGTTCTATTGCTTCCCTTATTCTGTCGTTTTAACTAATCTAGCGCGTTCCTTTGGCATGTACGTTCACTTCCTTGCAGATAAGCGATGACTAATGCCTGTACAATTAACTATTCTTCCGCGATAAATTTACACTTGAAATAAACGTTTTGTGTTCCTATCGAATGCCCTTTTGCTGTGAGTCAAAAGCAGCTACCAACTTACCCACTTTTCCATCCTCGTGAATGTAACATGCATGCGAAACATCTAGCGACCTTCGAAAATAAGGCGAGCAGGTTATGGTCCGTTGTAGTGAAGGTGGCGGTATTTGTAGATTGATTCCTATATTCCATTTCTTTTCCTTTTTTGTTGGAACAAGCGACTGTGCATAATCTGCAAAGACTAACAGAAGACCCATGTGCGCTATTCAGAATCAGTTTGACAGTTTTTTATGAATGTTCCCTATAAATAACGTTGTTCTAGAAATTTCATGGAAAATCAAAGTTCTAGGTAAACCAGAAAATGATAGCAAAAGTGCTGCTACAGTGCAGCATGCCTATACTTGGCGAACGGAACATGACCCTCATCAAAATCGCTTTAGTTTCTCCACTCGCGGTACAAAACCTCAAGCGTCACCGCTTCGTTGTGGGGCTCACAAGACATCTTTATGAGCCATAGGCAACAGCAGGAGGTCATCCTGCACTGAACAATACACTATAAAAAAGCCGCAGAATCTATCTGACGATGACTGTTGGCGGCAATGCCGTTAATATTGAATCAGGATAGCGGGACAACGTATTGCCACCCCCGAAATAAATTATGTATGAGGCATGCACTACGGAGGGATTGCTCATTTGCGCTTCCGTAGGTTTAAGGGGTGTCATCTAGTGCTTGCTTACTGCAGAGCGCACTGGTGCAGGGGCGTAGAACACAGAAGAACGTGTCACGCAGCAATCGCGCTTCTCATATTGATAATTTATGGCATTGCGTTTGAAGCGGGGTGGTCACAAATTGTCACCCAGCCTGCGTGAATTACTAAGGTATTCTGTAAATCCTTTTCATTCTAGCATGCCGTATTAATTTTTAAATAATTTTTTCTGCCTGAGAATTCCTTTATGTACCTTGTACCGCTAGCTATACCTGTAGCGGATCCGGTAGTATCAACCTCCTCTCAGCTGTTTTTCCACGAATGCTCTAAACTTCTCTTGCTTTTCTCGACTGCTGACTCATTGATATTTCCGTCCACTTTAAAATCAAACGCTTCTGGAACATGTTGGTTACCTGCGGTGCTCTAGGTGAATCCCATTCGTACCCATTCTATTACGATGTGCTGAGTGCTCTTTGGATTTTTGCTGCACTATACACATGTCTCATCTGGTTGCTGCTCATGTATGACGTCGCTTTAATTTGCGTTGTTCTTAAGGAATAAAATCAGTTGCAAGTGATGCTTTTCCTTTCTCCTGTCTATCTTCGTGTGTTCCGTCGTATTCGTTGTAAAAATGCACCTTTGTGTCCCCGCGTCTTAACTCCCTTGGCTTATTAGTTGTTATGCCAGTGAATCACCAGGCAGGCATTGGATAGCACAGATTGTCAATCTGAGGGCCGCGTTGAAAATGAGCATGCAACGCATCGACAGCCAGAACAAGTTGCTTTCTGATTGCACGTGCTTTTTCACGTTGCAAAATCAGCCCTGAAATAGTGTTGAGCTGCACATGTCCCCGTAGGATTGCTATCGGAGTGATGCGGAGTTTTGCTGTGATTGTGCGCATAGCTTCGCAGTTAATTTTCTCCAACTGTGCCAAATTTGGCAAAGTCAGCCGTCGAAATCGTGCCTGGTATATAATTCGTGGCTGCAAGACTGCACGCACCAGCCATCGAGCTACGTGTGTACCAGCTCCACCTGCTTTTGCTGCAACGCGACGAATAAGGTGATGTATTTTTGTCGAACTCTGATTTTAGGGAGCCAGTGTGCACTGCTGCAGGAGCGATGAATATCAAGACCCAATATGCGGACCTCAGAAGCGTCAGGAGTTGTGAGTGCGCCGAGCCTAAATGTAACAAGGTGCATCGTCGTCTTTGTGTGTCCTGCCTTGTAGGACCCCGCAACATAGCTTGAATTTTGGGTGGAAATTCCCAACACCTCTTCAATAAAGATCATAATTCCCCATTTGTTTGCGCTAAACTTAAGGCCCAGATTTGCATTACCAAAGATGTTGGCATGTGTCTGTAAAATCTTGCATTGTCCGCTTTTAGCACTATATCGTCCGCATACATTATTAGTTCGGATACCTTTCTCTTGCACCAGTCGTCCATTAGCAATGTTCAATAAATCAAAGTCTACTTCACGGTTTTCCAGTCGCCTTTCTGCGCCCTTAACATCAAGCGTGAAAAACGATGGAGAGAAAGGACATGCTTGCCTTTGCACCACTTAAATACATTTTCGGCCTTTCCATACGATTTCCACTTCCTTGCCCGAATATATCTGCCTGAGCAGCTCCATGAGATTATCATCCATGGCTTCGTGCTTGTGAATATCCCATACAATTCTCATGCTATTAGTTTGTGTTATGTGTTAGTATCTCCATACTTTTAAGGTTAAGTTTTTATGATCGCTACCCATGCTATCTTTTCCATGTTCACCTATCATCATTAGGGCATGTCGTTTGTAGACTGTTTTTGAGACTAAGGCGTAATTGATACATGACTGCCTATTTGTGTATTACCGTATTACCTGCTCATCGCACTTTTTCTCCTTCTTAACTAATAAAAGGTTCTATTCATCGCACAGATCCAGCACCAGATGAACGTTGTAATCAGTATGTAAATTCATATCTCGCAGTAATATCATTTGGCCCGATTTAACTTATTTATAGCGCTTCAAATGCAATCAATGAATTCTTCTTTTTCTCTGCTCTCAATACATGTCTGTAGATAACCTACTCCAAGTCATCATCATCATCATCGGCCTAGTTACGCCCTTTGCAGGGCAATGGCCTCTCCCATACTTCTCCAACTACCCCGGTCATGTACTAATTGTGGCGATGTTGTCCCTGCAAACGTCTTAATGTCATCCGCCCACCTAACTTTCTGCCACCTCCTGCTACGTTTCCCTTCCCTTGGAATCCAGTCCGTAACCCTTATTGACCATCGGTTATCTTCCCTCCTCATTACATGTCCGGCCCATGCCCATTTCGTTTTCTTGATTTCAACTAAGGTGTCATTTACCCGCGTTTGTTCCCTCACCCAATCTGCTCTTTTCTTATCCCTTAACGTTACACCTATCATTCTTCTTTCCATAGCTCGTTGCGTCGTCCTCAATTTCAGCAGAACCCTTTTCGTAAGCCTCCAGGTTTCTGCCCCGTAGGTGAGTACTGGTAAGACACAGCTGTTATACACTTTCCTCTTGAGGGATAGTGGCAACCTGCTGTTCATGATTTGAAAATGCCTGCCAAACGCACCCCAGCCCATTCTTATTCTTCTGGTTATTTCAGTCTCATGATCCGGATCCGTGGTCACTACCTGCCCTAAGTAGATGTATTCCCTTACCACTTCCAGTGCCTCGCTACCTATCGTAAACTGCTGTTCTCTTCCGAGACTGTTAAACATTATTTTAGTTTTCTGTAGATTAATTTTCAGACCCACCCTTCTGCTTTGCCTCTCCAGGTAAGTGACCATGCATTGCAATTGGTCTCCTGAGTTACTAATCAAGGCAATATCATCAGCGAATCGCAAGTTGCTAAGGTAATCTCCATCAACTTTTATCCCCAATTCTTCCCACTCCAAGTCTCTGAATACCTCCTGTAAACATGCTGTGAAAAGCATTGGAGATATCGTATCTCCCTGTCTGACGCCTTTCTTTATTGGCATTTTGTTGCTTTCTTTGTGGAGGATTTGTGGAGGAACCGCTATAGATAGCTTCCAGTATCTTTACATATGGCTCATCTACACCCTGATTCCGTAGTGCCTTCATGACTGCTGGGGTTTCGACTGAATCAAATGCTTTTTCGTAATCAATGAAGGCTATATATAAGGGTTGGTTATATTCCGCACATTTCTCTATCACCTGATTGATAGTGTGTATATGGTCTATTGTTGAGTAGCCTTTCCGGAATCCTGCCTGGTCCTTTGGTTGACAGAAGTCTAAGGTATTCCTGATTCTATTTGCGATTACCTTAATAAATGCTTTGTAGGCAACGGACAGTAAGCTGATCGGTCTATAATTTTTCAAGTCTTTCGCGTCCCGTTTCTTATGGATTAGGATTAGGTTAGCGTTCTTCCAAGATTCCGGTACGTTCGAGGTCATGAGGCATTGTGTATATAGGGCGCCCAATCTTTCTAGGACAGTGTTCCCACCATCCTTCAACAAATCTGCTGTTACCTGGTCCTCCCCAGCTGCCTTCCCCCTTTGCATAGCTCCCAAGGTGTTCTTTACCTCTTCCGGTGTTACTTGTGGGATTTGAAGTTCCTCTAGACTATTCTCTCTCACCTTATCGTCGTGGGTGTTACTGGTACTGTATAAATCTCTATAAAACTCTTCAGCCACATAAACTATGTCATCCATGTTAGTAATGATATTGCCGGCTTTGTCTCTTAACGCACACATCTGATTCTTGCCTATTCCTAGTTTCTTCTTTACTGCTTTTAGGCTTCCTCCGTTCCTGAGAGCCTGTTCAATTCTATCCATGTTAGAGTTCCTTATGTCCGCTGTCTTACGCTTGTTGATTAACTTAGAAAGTTCTGCCAGTTCTATTCTAGCTGTAGGGTTAGAGGCTTTCATACATTGGCGTTTCTTGACCAGATCTTTCGTCTCCTGCGATAGCTTACTGGTTTCCTGTTTAACGGCGTTACCACCGACTTCTATTGCGCACTCCTTAATGATGCCCATAAGATTGTCGTTCATTGACTGCAAGTCATAGTCATCTCTTTTTATAATCCCATGTGCTACTATTCCGTAAATGCTCCTTATATTTCAGTTGTACCATCTGTCAACTTCGGACCTTGCTAAATTATCATGCCGATGCCTCCGTCTTTCCTTGACCCAGTCATTCTGCTACACTACTCCGATACATTATTTTCTCAATGAAAGGCCGTTGCTCCAAATCTTGTACATGCGTTTCAGTGAACGCGTACACGCTAATAGCTCCTTCCTAGTGTGTCGCCACATTCAATACATATTGTCTCTTCCGAATGCCCTGGGGCGCCCCTAAAATGCTTCTGCCCGTGCCGCGAATCGTCGTCCATCCGGTGTTGCTATCCTGTCGCTAAAGTATACACCGTCAGGCACCAAAGTACCTTCGTGGCCTGCTCAGTGCACTTCTCCGTTGATGTCTTCGTAAAATTAACTGCCTTAGATAGCGTCCAAATTTTCGTGTTTACTGCAAGCACTTCCTTTTCAATTACATGCTCCTGCCTTTCAACCTCTGACACCGTGCACACTGCGATTAGAAGTTCCTTTGAAAGATTCCGAAGCTCAGTGACCCCTTTGGATATTTGCTTTGCGATCCCTGCCCCTCGTCCTGGCAGCACGTCAATCACGCCACCACTAGCTGACTCTCCTCTATTGTGTCCCATATGTGTTGCTTGACTTCGCTATCACTTCTTTAATGGATTTTCTAGACAGCGTCATAATGTGGACTCGCTCGCCCGAATCTACCCTCTCTGTTACCACCGGTTGAATTTTTCCATGTTTGCATCTCCAACAACGACAACACGACGATTTTCCTCCTCCTCGCCGCCGAAAGCTGCACTTTGGGCCGCCGATTCCCTCGGCTTTCCTCATCTTCTCTCATCGCTTTGCTGTCTTCCGCAACCGGCACGCCAGTGGTAGAACATTCTTGACCATCGCTGACGTGTCCGCCACTGTTTTTTGGCCTGGCGGTTTCGGCTTCTTCATCTGCTCTCGCTTCCGAGCCAGCCTCGTTAGCCGGGGTCGCATCGAAGCGTTCGCCATTGCTTTGCGGAATGGTGGCTCTTATCTTCATTGCTACGTTGGCTAGCTGATCTTCCTCTACCTTCGTCGGCTTCTCCTCGCTCTTGAGTTCGTTTTGCAGCTTTGCAATCCGCTTAGCTGGCTTCTCCTTCTCCTCTTCTACACAGTCTAGTTGCTACCCTAGTACACACATTTTACAGATAAAAACTGCCTCGCTTGCATCGCGTACAGACTAAACCACGTTTCTCCTATACCGTAGGAAGGGTCGCACGCAAAACAACGCACGCGTGTGTTCTCTTGTACTAAGAGCGCCTACTACAAAAGTAACTCTAGTTGTTGCGTGCACCCTAGCGTACACGCGTCGCGAGAGCGAGGGAGTACCTTGATAGGGCGTAACGCGGCGCCTCTCCCGTGCCTACGCCACCTCTCGACGTGCCGCAACTTGAGAACGCGACGACGTGAGTACGCGGGAAGCAACGGACGCCTCTGATCCCCAGAAAGTCGCACATACCTAGTTATCCAAGTTGGCGCCAAGGACGCGTACTGAAATGAGCACACACCTACTGGCACGTATTCAGAGACCCAAGTTTGCACCAAAGAGTTTCGCTATCGAAGAGCACTGAACAAGTAGCACATACACAGCGCTTGAAGTCTGCATCAGAGTGTCTTCAAATAGCGTTACCTATCCAGTCCTGCGCATGTAGATACCGTCACATACTCAGTGACCGATATTGGCCTTATGGTTGGTTTTGAACACGGTTACCTCCGTACAGCAGCGGGAAGCGCTACCCATTCAACCACTGACCCCTCGAGTGATCTTCGTAGGCGGGAAAACGGTTACACGCCTCCAAAACACGGATACGTACATAGATAAATAGCCCTGAAAAGTGCACGAAGTACGCTAACACTATTGATACATTTACAACTAAATTTACAAGAAAATAAAATATGCCCAGGAAACGCATCTACAGTTATAGCGCAGTTTTCCATGATACTGACAACCAATGTAACAACTTACCACAGGTTAACCACCTCCCTTACGGGGCCTTCGGCGATGCATACGTTCTCGTCATGTCATCCACAACCACTCACCCACGGACTGATTCTTGTCGCCGGCATTTGCATCGTCGGGCTTCTCTTGCTCCAAAATAAGATGACGCGACGAATCTGACGCCCTGGCTGCCACAGCCTCAGCACTTCATGTAACAGCGGTGATCGGCCTACTGCTCTGGACCTCAGTGCCGTATCTTGGCAAACCCAATAGAGAGAATGTCCTCTCCTCTACTTACCTGCTTCAACTTTGAACAGAGCAACACGACAGCGACTGAACTTGCGCAAGAGAAACTAGCGTGTAGCGAGTCTCATCAAAAAAGGAGGGCATTATTTCGTTTCCTGTGGGGGTTACATATACACTCATTGATTTTTGACCATAACCCTGAGCACTGGCTTAAACCGGGACTACAGTATTGGGATATTGTTGTATCGAATCGGGACTAAAGTATAGTGATTTTATTGTACGGAAGCCATTCCAAAGAGCTACCTCACAAAGCGATGGCCTGTCATAAGTGTATCACAACAGGTCAGTAAAATATTCAATAAACAGCGGACCGCGTTATGGCAAAGCTGTGTGGGCTTGATTGATAGCGATCTTAATGATTGGCACTTTGCCAAGACTCCCAGGGTGAGATCTTATACGTGCGCATCCATACCCAAGAATGTGTACGGTAGAACAGACGTCGCCATATCGCAATGGTACAGCATCAGACGTAAACAAAATTCAGAAATGTTTGCCATTTTAACAGGCGATTATCAAACTGAAGTAATACCACGAACAGCTACTTCGTAGCTTGTATATTGCATATACGCTCACAGCAATCCGGCGAACGCCCATAACGGCATTAAGCTCTCTTCGCTTCAAGTAGCATTACAAAAAAAGAAAGAAAATAGCGAGCATTGTGCTAGAGCCGTAGGGCATACATTCGGTGCTAGCGGCTCGTCTTTAAATTTACCTTAATGTGGCGCAGGCTACAAAAATGCGCAAAAAGGAGACGCTGGAACACACTCGGTTCAAATCAGGTGATAGTAGACAACACTTGCGTCACGGCTTTAAATGACGAGGGACATAGCGATAGCTTCACGGTGTAAAAGTTTAAGGGTAACGCCGCGACTATAGGGGAGCGTAATGTGTTATTAATGTGTTATTGTAGCACGCTGACACAAAATTCCTTTGAGAAACGGTTCTTTGACTAATACCCTCTCCACCTAGGCGCATGAGAAAAACTGTTTCAGTCACCTTTTAGAAATGCACACCCTTTCCTGACATATTTCAAGCTTCGCTGTAGCCAATTACGAGCATTAAGATCGCCGAGAATAGCCTAAGCACCGGCTGCGCGCATATCTGAACTTGGTCTCACGCTGTATAAACGGTATATAAGCGTCCTAAATGGGAAAAGCGAGCCCCTATAGGAGTGAGCAACTTTTTTTACAGTCAAGCAGGCATATTGGTTGTCTTCAAAGCACATTAATCCAACAAGGCTTCAGCTTCAGTCCTTGCACATTCTTTCTAAGAGCAGTAGATACCATAAAATGGAAATAGTGCATTATGTGTGGTGACAGTTAGTGGAGTTATTGAGATAATTTTTTTAATTAATCAAAATGATCATGGCGCTCTTAGACACTTAGGTTTTACAATTGTGTGCTAAAGTTCACCAGCATTTTTTTGCTGTAAGAGATTGTAACCTCTTTCTGTCTGAAGTAATAATCATAGTTGGTTCGTATTTCTTTTAATACTATGGATTGCCACTCTTTTACAGGGCTGCACTGAACGTACCAGATGCGTCTTTCCCTGCGAAATATGTTATGGGCTCAAAGTTGGCTGCATAGGAGTGTGCGCGTATAACGTAACGGCAGTAAAACTAAAATTGCGGAAAACAACAGTAAAAACACGAAATTCGACAAAATGAACAAAATGACCCATGGACGCAGAAGGACTGATGCAAGAGCTACGAATTCAGCCACCGAAGCAGTAAACTTAGTATCATCAAAATGTGCTTCTTTTTGTTTACTCCCATAGCAAATAATGCAAACAAGTATAAACTACCAGCGCATTTTTTTCTGCGTAAGATATGCTTCACAAACTTTGGGTTGGTGATATTGGAGCTATGGGTGATATAAGCGAGTGTTCTTTAGAGTAGCTGGTCCGAATGAAACTAGTTAAGCAAAATAAAGCCTAAAATAACCATTTTACACTGCAAGCTCATGATTAACATAACATTAGCTGCTTTTGTGAGCTGCACTAAACTGTTACGGTTAGAAGAATAATCACGCTGACAATATTATCACCATTCCAAATCTCAGATTAAGAGCCCATAAATACGAAGGAAAAAGAGCTGTTACGCGCGTAACTAGGAAAGTTACGTTATCCTTTCTAATATATATATATACTTGAAGGCTTCCATATTATCCATCTAATATTTATCCTTGAGAACCCTGACGCATAGCAGGGTCCACCTGACACTTAGTCCGCTTCGTCTCAGCCTCCCTTGCTAACCAACGTTGGAGTTCCTCCTCTGTTTCTTTAGTACCCTTTAAGCGCTTCGATTCAACTGCCACCGCAATACCAACCCTGATGGCTTTCTCCGATTCGGCCAACCGTCGCCGCAGCATTGGCTTGGCTTTCCTCCGACGGCGTTCTTCAACAAGATTTCCCATACCGCTCAGTGACAGCACTGCATATATTTCAAACTGTACTCAAATGCAGGTGCCTTCACAAGACATGTATGAACCCTTGAAACACTACAGGCAAGCTGCCCACTTCGTCACCGCAGGCAACGAACATTCTCAAGTTCCAGCCATCGCTACACAGGGCGAGAAATCTACGGCGGCGCCTTCCAGCATAAAGCGCGTAAGGGCTTCACTTCACTTCGCTTCAGCTTCACTTCAGCTTCAGCAACTTCAGCTTCACTTCGCCCCGAAGGCGAAACATCAATTACCGTATCAAAGCAGTAGACAGCCATAATAAGGTAATAATATTAGTTATATCTGCCGCATAAGCTTGTAAACACTGGCTTACTAATTAAATTAAGAAGCATGGTTCTAGTGCGCACAGACAAACATGCAGATTTCACACTCAATGACCCCGGACACTCGCTGTCAAAACACTGGCCGGAGTTAGCGCGGCAGCGGCAGCGATTGAAGTGAGCTTCGCGCTGTCTATCGCTTCAGCGCAAACTTTGTGGCGAGAACACAACCCACGGAAAGCTACCAGTCATTGGCCCACCTGGAATCTGCCCCTACGCAGATCGTTGTCAAGATAAATCCTGCGCGACCATGCGTGACATGCGAAGTTGCTTCCGAAATACAACTACGGTCCCTTTACTCCCTACCCCCCCCCCCCCCCACCCCAGGGTCCTTGCGGGGAAACGGAGGACGGCGTGCTTCGTCCCCACTTTCATTCCTTGCACGCGAGATGGAGCCAAGGTCATCCATCCGTCTGGAGCCTCCATATAATTCCTATGGGAATAAAAGTGAGTCAGTAGGGAGTCACGACCACATCTACTCCCATTTTTTCAGCCGATGACAAGTTTTTTTTTCTATGGTACAACCTAAACAAAAAGAAACACAATATACAAAGATTGGCGATTTTAGCTAGTCCTGTAGCGCGTTCCCATCTGTACATGATGTTTTTTTCCAGTGAATGGGCCTACAATAAACCTCCCGTTTGGATGGGCTTTTCTTCGGCACACAATGGGAATACCGTAATATGCCCACTTTAGCCCCATTTGAATGGGTGGTTTTGCAGAACATAATGGGAGCTTTATTTCCAAGTGAGAGTGTATGGGATGAAATTTAGGTGGAATTTAGGGCGTTTTTGGCTATAAATAGAGAATTTATTAATTGAATAAAACATTTTAATTTACATATGGTGAGCACGTAGCGAAATGCTTGGTGGCGTGGTTCACGCGCTTACACAGCCCCAGACGGAACACCGCCAGTCAAAATGTCGGACGCCGGTGATCAAGGCATAAGGCAACGCGGCCGTCCGTGGAGTTGCCGCTCGTGGAGGTGTTTTGCCAGCACGAATACCGCAGGTCGGAGCCATCACCGGCGTCCGACACTTCGGCCTGCTGGGTTTTATCTGCCGCTGTGCTGGTGCGGCGTCCCGTCACGAAGCAGTTCGCCACGTGCTCGCCGCACGTCGCCCAGTCGTGGAATAACGCATCTCCGGAGCGGCAGAGGACCATCGCTAATCTTACGAAGTAACGCCACACAAGATCCAATGACGAATGAAACCGTCGCCGCACTTCTTTTCCTTTCGCAGATCACATATCGCCTCTTCGCAAAACTTGTGCTCCCATGCTGTCATCATCGTGGAAATGCAATCGGCAGTGCCTCGAGGCCAGAAAGCACCTACGAGAGCATTGGCTGCTCGCTGAAAGGAAGCATACACGCGACACACGTACTGAAAGAGAAAACATATTTACTATAGACGCGAAATTTAAGAAATATAATAAATATTTATATCCACTTTCTGGCAAAAAAAAATATTTTCCTCAGCTCTCTTAAATTTTAAACAAGCAATTGTGTACATTGTAAACATGCCAGTCCCTACAATTCGAGATATCCTAGCACAATAAGACTTGTCGAAGAAACGAATGCTAATTTCAGAAATGTAATCTTGCGCCACATTCAGCTGTAGATATAAAGCCAGATGTTTGAACTGTTACTTTGTAAATATATTCACCCTTATGCACAGACTATATATTCAGCTTCCAAAAATAAGCGACCAACAATAAACAGTGGATTCTATGATGAGGCTGGTATTTGCTTGGACTAGGAAAAAAATATACATAATCATAAGGGCCGAAGTACCAAATTACAGAAGTAGGACTCGTCACACAGATGAGCAAAGTATTTTGGTCTAGTAATTGCGCTGGACTTTCGAGCAGGATGTAATTGGTCGTTTTGAACATGGCTATATTTCTGAACGCTCAAAACAGGGTCCACTTAACAGGGTGTCGTAATTATCAGGTACCAATATTAAAAACTATGCAAATAACACAACATAGCTGGACAGAAACGAGGCAATGTTGTTTGTCATCACTCGGAGCTGCTCAGAGTTTTCTTGCACTCTAACTACCTATTTTGTCGTAATTATTTGTTCAACTTCATAACTATAATAACTACATTAAAAGCATCAATCAGAAAATCGTAGAGCAACATAAGAACTTCCGATACAGCTATATGTTACTCAATAACTGCTACATAAAGGTGTTTTTCCGAGCGAATGAATCACGCCCAAGAAGCCCATGAATACACGCAAAGTCCCTCGAGAGGCCAGTCCCGCGGCAGTTTTGCGTGTATTTTCGGGCTGCTTTCTGGCTCGAAAAAACTGCTTATAGTAGCAAATATTAATTAAAGAAGCACCGTTTGTTAGGTGGTCAACGTGTTTTTTTTTTTCAGCACCTAACAAACAAATCAGCTTGTGCGGAAAAATAAGACCAGAGAAAAAGGCGCTCTGACTTTAGCTGCCAACCAAAACACAGAAACAAGTTCCTTGAGTGCAGAGGGCTCCGTTTATCTATCGCAGACCCTTAACATGTGGAAAGTATTACGTTGGACAGTCGGGCAGATGCGTTAATGACAGATTGCGTCAACATAGAAATAAAGTCGGCAAAGTCGCAACAGATGAGTTTCTCTCACTTCATTCTATATGCGCCAGTGCTGCCCTCTCTTTCAGTCAATAACCATTACTGGCAGAAGTAACTGCGAAATCACTAGACTAATAATAGTAGCTGAGCACAATGTTGCCCTCGGGGAATCCTGAATCAGTAAGTCTTCTGTGGCTCTCTCTGATAAAGAGCTGAAATTTTTGCACTTATCTTGACATGAAATGAAAAATAAAATAATTCTTGATTTGATTAACTTTTTCCCCCGGCTGTGAGTCATGATGGCTGAGTGTATAAGTAGGACCCGGGTTTTGGTAAACATTTTTGCAAGTTATCACCGTGTCTCTTCATTTGCCCCGTCTCTTATTCGCGCTATGGGAATACCTATTCAAAACGGCAGGAAATGAGAAAAAGGAACAACCGCTAACTTCCAGGTGACCTTATTGGCCACAAGTAAACATCATGTAGCTATGAAAACCAATAAAAGATTAACAGAAAGAGTACTTCCTCACACAAATGAACAAGACAAAACAAATAAAGCAAGATTTCTTGTGCCTGCTAAGTCACACTTAAGATGCAAATATACTTTCGCAAGCACGCATGTCCAGATATTTCGCACAGACGCATGGTATCACAATTCCTTGTTTGCCAGGAATACTTGACGGTCGGTTACACATTAATTTATTGAATGTCCCATTTTTTCTTCCTTCACATTCTTTTCTCTGTGGTCAATTATTTAGCACCTGCTTCCCCTGCAATAGCATTCTAGCTGGGATAACAGATTCCGGGTCACGTAGCTTACACTCAGATGAAACACACAAAGCAGGAGCTGGGAGGGAATCATCATTGGACACTATACAAATATTTGCCGGAGGAAGAACATTGCAGTCTCTTGCATTCTATAGAAAAAAAAGACAACTTAAGGGATAACCCCTAAGAAGAAATTAGTAAGTTGCCTTACTGTGATTTTTTTTTTTGAGGAATCATTATTGCCTAATATGAATTTATCAATCTCGACATGTTTTGGAATAGTATATGCTGTGAAATTATAATAATTAGAGCCATTGCCTACAGTTTTTTTAACCCTGCCATTGCAGCTCAACCTTACTCTCAGTAAGGCGAAGTATTTTAATATAACCTCCTGTTACAACTTAAAGCATGTCAGGTAATTCACGAGTATCAGAATTCCATCAAACACATGATTATGAGTACCGAACGTACATAAGCAAAATACAGCTGTTCTTTAAGGTTTTCGGGTTTCCAACGAGATGTATACGGACATAGGCATGATGGCAAAAACAGCGATAATCATTTTAGCAAAAATTGTTTCATTCCTTCGTGAGCAGGCGTGGCCTATTGTGAGCAGACGACAGTCGGCATTTCCTGGAAGCACGTACAGTTAAACTTCAATATATCGGATTCAGTAAAAGCGACAATTTGCTTTGTTATATTGAAATTCGACCCTTCATTTAAGTGAGCACATTCGCTAATGTCCGTTTTTTACACGAAAGGGGAAGCATTTGGTAAAAGAAAAATTGAATGAGAATGCTTTTCTTTTATTTGAAAGTAGGGCTACGAAAGGTATGGTTTTATGCCGTGTTAACGATGCCTTCACGTCGGCAGGACGAAGCGAAGCCAGCCACGCTTGGCACCCACTCTGCCCTTTCGGCCGATAGTGTCGCCCGCAGTTGGAGGACACTATGTTGAAAAGCGCCGGCAGCTCTGAAATCCTAAAGCCGGCAGCTCTGTATCTGTGAAGCATGAAATTAGGGCGCCTCTAGTTCTAAACATGCGGGAAGACAAGGCACATAATTGTTCACCCTGTCACCACGCCCATTCTTTGTACGCTCAGGTCACTTCTAAATATGGAAGCGCATTCTGCGTATGGGGTTTAGCTGCGACGACAGCCATGTGCAGAAGGGCCACGCTTGAAAAGAAGACGCGTACCAACTACTCCCCACTCGGCAACTCTAAGGGCTCCGTTAAAAGCTGTGTTCCTCATTTCTCGCTTCTGCCATAGGCTAGCGCAAACAAGTGACTTCGTTTCCCTTCCATTAACGTATTTCATAAGGTATAGTATTATGAATACATAGACATTTTAATATTTTTGGAGCTCTCTGTCGGAACATCGTACAAATACGTAAGCAGTACTTTTCGCCTTCAGTTAATTTTTATGTGCTGAAGGAGAGGCATGCACTTAAAATATTATCTTGGTTACAAAGTGGGAAGGCACTGTGTCATGTGAAGTAAAGGCGCGTTGAAAAAAAAATTGTCGCAACTCCCCTGCAACTGGTCTTATTGACACCATAAAGGAAAATCACAATTAAGACTACCACAAAAAAAAAAAAAAGCCACGGCAGATGACACGTGACACACTGCCTTCCCACTTTGTAACCAAGATAATCTTTTAAGTGCATGCCTCTCCTTCAGCACATAAAAATTAACTGAAGGCGAAAAGTACTGCTTACGCATTTGTACGATGTTCCGACAGAGAGCTCCAAAAATATTAAAATGTCCTATGCCTTCATAATTCTATACCTTATAGAATACGTTAATGGAAGGGAAACGAAGTCACTTGTTTGCGCTAGCCTATGGCAGAAGCAAGAAATGAGGAACACAGCTTTTAACGGAGCCCTTAGAGGTGCCGAGTGGGGAGTAGTTGGTACGCATCTTCTTTTCAAGCGTGGCCCTTCTGCACATGGCTGTCGTCGCAGCTGAGCGCCATACGCAGAATGCGCTTCCATATTTAGAAGTGGCCTGAGCGTACAAAGAATGGGCGTGGTGACAGGGTGAACCATTATGTGCCTTGTCTTCCCGCATGTTTAGAACTAGAGGCGCCCTAATCTCAAGTTTCAGAGATACAGAGCTGCCGGCGCTTTTCAACATAGTGTCCTCCCACTGGGGGGGACACTATCGGCCGAAAGGGCAGAGTGGGTGCCAAGCGTGGCTGGCTTCGCTTCGTCCTGCCAACGTGAGGGAATCGTTAAGACGGCATAAAACCATACCTTTCGTAGCCCTACTTTCAAATAAAAAAACGCATTCTCATTAAATTTTTCTTTTCCCGATTGCTCCCTCTTTCGTGTAAAAAACGGACATTACCAAACGTGCTCACTTAAATAAAGGGTCGAATTTCAATATAACAAATGAAATTGTCGCTTTTACTGAATGCGATATATTGAAGTTTAACTGTACGTGCTACCAGGAAATGCCGACTATCATCTGCTCACAATAGGCCACGCCTGCTCACGTAGCAATGAAACAATTTTTGCCAAAATGATTATCGCTGTTTTTGCCATCATGTCTCTGTCCATATACATCTCGTTGGCAACCCGAAAACCTTAACGAACAACATTACGTTGCTCATGTACGTTCGGTACTCATAATCATGTGTTTGGTGGGATTCTGATACTCGTGAATTACCTGACATGCTTTCATTTGTAACAGGAGGTTATATTAAAATACTTCGCCTTACTTTGAGTAAGGATGAGCTGCAATGGCAGGGTTAAAAGAACTGCAGGCAATGGCTCTAATTATTATAATTTCACAGCATATACTATTCCAAAACATGTCGAGACTGATAAATTCATATTAGGCAATAATGATACCTCAAAAAAAAAAAATAGGATAACAGTAAGACAACTTACTAATTTCTTCTTAGGGGTTATCCCGTATGTTGACTTTTTTTCTATAGAATGCAAGATACTGCAACGTTCTTGCTCCGGCAAATATTTGCATAGTGTCCAATGATGATTCCCTCCCAGCTCCTGCTTTGTGTGTTTCATCTGAGTGTAAGCTACGTGACCCGGAATCTATAATCCCAGCTAGAATGCTAGTGCAGGGGAAGCAGGTGCTAAATAATTGACCACAGAGGAAAGAATGTGGAGGAAGGAAAAATGGGACATTCAGTAAATGAATGTGTAAATGACCGTGAAAGATTCCTGGCAAAGAAGGAATTATGATACCATGGGTCGGTGCGAAATATCTGGACATGCGTGCTTGCGAAAGTATTTTTTGCATCTTAAGTGTGACTTACCAGGCACAAGAAATTTTGCTTTATTTGTTTTGTCTTGTTCATTTGTGTGAGGAAGTACTCTTTCTGTTAATCTTTTATTGTTTTTCATAGCTACATGATGTTTACTTGTGGCCAATAAGGTCACCTGGAAGTTAGCGGTTGTTCCTTTTTCTCATTTCCTGCCGTTTTGAATAGGTATTCCCATAGCGCGAATAAGAGACGGGACAAAAGAAGACACACGGTGATAACTTGCAAAAGTGTTTACCAAAACCCGGGTCCTGCTTATACACTCAGTCATCATGAGTCACAGCCAGGGGAAAAAGTTAATCAAATCAAGAATTATATTATTTTTCATTTCATCTCAAGATAAGTGCAAAAATTTCAGCTCTTTATCAGAGAGAGCCACAGAAGACTTACTGATTCAGGATTCCCCGAGGGCAACATTGTGCTCTGCTACTATTATTAGTCTAGTGATTTCGCAGTTACTTCTGCCAGTAATGGTTGTTCACTGAAAGAGAGGGCAGCACTGGCGCATATAGAATGAAGTGAGAGAAACTCATCCGATGCAACTTTGCCGAATTTATTTCTATGTTGACGCAATCTGTCATTAACGCATCTTCCCGACTGTCCAACGTAATACTTTCAACATGTTAAGGGTGTGCGATAGATAAACGGAGCCCTCTGCACTCGAGAAACTTGTTTCTGTGTTTTGGTTGGCAGCTAAAGTCAGAGCGCTTTTTTCTCTGGTCTTATTTTTCCGCACAAGCTGATTAGTTCGCTAGGTGCTGAAAAAAAAGACACGTTGACCACCTAACAAGTTGTGCTTCATATAACCAATATGTGCTACTATAAGCAGTTTTTTCGAGCCAGAAAGCAGCCCGCAAATACACGCAAAACTGCCGCGGGACTGGCCTCTCTAGGCAATTTGCGTGTATTCATGGGCTTCTTGGGCGTGATTCATTCGCTCGGAAAAACACCTTTATGTAGCAGTTATTGAGTAACAGAAAGCTGTATCGGAAATTTTTGTGTGGCTGTACAATTTTCACATTGATGCTTTTAATGTAGTTATTATAGTCATGAAGTTGAATAAATTATTATGATTAAATAGGTAGTTAGAGTGCAAAAAAAAACTCTGAGCAGCTCCGAGTGATCACAAACAACATTGCCTTGGTTTTGTCCAGCTATGTGTTATTTGCATTGTTTTTAATGTTGGTACCTGATAATTACGACACCCTGTTAAGGCGACCCTGTTTTGAGTGTTCACAAATATAGCCATGTTCAAAACGACCAAGTACATCCTGCTCGAAAGTCCAGCGCAATTACTAGACCAAATTACTTTGCTCATCTGTGCGACGAGACCTAATTCTGTAATTTGGTACTTCGGCCCTTATGATTATACATTTTTTTTCCTAGTCCAAGCAAATACCAGCCTCATTATAGAATCCACTCTTTATTGTTGTTCGCTTATTTTTGGAAGCTGAATATATAGTCTGTGCATAAGGGTGAATATAATTACAATGCAACAGTTCAAACATCTGGCTTTATATCTACAGCTCAATGTGGCGCAAGATTACATTTCTGAAATTAGCATTCGTTTCTTCGACAAGTCCTATTGTGCTAGGATATCTCGAATTGTAGGGACTAGCATGTTTACAATGCACACCATTGCTTGTTTAAAATTTAAGAGAGCTGGGGAAAATATTTTTTTTGCCAGAAAGTGGATATAAATATTTCATTATATTTGTTAAATTTTGCGTCTATAGTAAATGTGTTTTCTCTTTCAGTACGTGTGTCTCGTGTATGCTTCCTTTCAGCGAGCTGTCCATGCTCTCGTAGGTGCTCTCTGGCCTCGGGGACACTGCCGATTGCATTTCCGCGATGATGACAGCATGGGAGCACAAGTTTTGCGAAGAGGCGATATGTGATCAGTGAAAGGAAAAGAAGTGCGGCGACGGGTTCATTCGTCATTGGATCTTGTGTGACGTTACTTCGTAAGATTAGAGATGGTCCTCTGCCGTTCCGGAGATGCGTTATTCCACGACTGGGCGACGTGCGGCGAGCACGTGGCGAACTGCTTCGTGACGGGACGCCGCACCTGCACAGGAGCAGATAAAACCCAGCAGGCCGAAGTGTTGGCCGCCGGCGATGGCTCCGACCTGCGGTATTCGTGCTGGCAAAACGCCTCCACGAGCGGCGAACTCCACGGACGGCCGCGTTGCCTTATGCCTTGATCACAGGCGTCCGAATTTTTGACTGGCGGTGTTCCGTCTGGGGCTGTGTAGGCGCGTGAACCGCGCCACCAAGCATTTCGCTACGTGCTCACCATATGAAAATTAAAATGTTGTATTCAATTAATAAATTCTTTATTTTATAGCCAAAAATGCCCTAAATTCCACCTCAATTTCATCGCATACAATCTCACTTGGAAATAAAACTCCCATTATGTTCTGCAAAACCACCCGTTCAAATGGGGCTAAAGTGGGCATATTACGGTATTCCCAATGTGTGCCGAAGAAAAGCCCATCCAAACGGGAGGTTTATTGTAGGCCCATTCACTGGAAAGAAAAACATGTACAGATGGGAACGCGATAGAGGACTAGCTAAAATCGCCAATCTTTGTATATAGTGTTTCTTTTTGTTTAGGTTGTACCATAGAAGAAAAAAACTTTTCATCGGCTGAAAAAATGGGAGTAGATGTGGTCGTGACTCCCTACTGACTAACTTTTATTCCCATACGAATTATATGGACCCTCCAGACGCATGGGTGACCTTGGCTCAATATCGCGTGCAAGGAATGAAAGTGGGGACGAAGCACGCCGTCCTCCGGTTCCCCGCAATGGCCCTGGGGTGGGGGGGTGGGGTGGGGGGAGTAAAGGGACCGTTGTTGTACTTAGGAAGCAACTTCGCATGTCGCGCACGGTCGCGCTTGATTAATCTTCGCAACGATCTGCGTAGGGGCATATTCCAGGTGGGCCGATGACTGGTAGCTTTCCGTGGGCTGTGTTCTCGCCACAAAGTTTGCGCTGAAGCGATAGACAGCGCGAAGCTCACTTCAATTGCTGCCGCTGCTGCGCTAACTCCGGCCAGTGTTTTGACAGCGAGTGTCCGCGGTCATTGAGTGTGAAATCTGCATGTTTTTCTGTGCGCACTAGAACCATGCTTCTTAATTAAGTTAGTAAGCCAGTGTTTACAAGTTTATGCGGCAGATATAACTAATATTATTACCTTATTATGGCTGTCTACTGCTTTGATACGGTAATTGATGCTTCGCCTTTGGGGCGAAGTGAAGCTGCCCTTACGCGCTTTATGCTGGAAGGCGCCGCCGTAGATTTTTCGCGCTGTGTAGCGATGGCTGGAACTTGAGAATGTTCGTTGCCTGCGGTGACGAAGTGGGCAGCTTGCCTATAGTGTTTCAAGGGTTCATACATGTCTTGTGAAGGCACCTGCATTTGAGTACAGTTTGAAATATATGCAGTGCTGTCACCGAGCGGTATGGGAAATCTTGTTGAAGAACGCCGTCGAAGGAAAGCCAAGCCAATGCGGCGGTGACGACTGGCCGAATCGGAGAAAGCCATCAGGGTTGGTATTGTGGTGGCAGTTGAATCGAAGCGCTGAAAGGGTACTACAGAAACAGAGGAGGAACTCCAACGTTGGTTAACAAGGGAGGCTGAGACGAAGCGGACTAAGTGTCAGGTGGACCCTGCTATGCGTCAGGGTTGTCAAGGATAAATATTAGATAAATAATATGGAAGCCTTCAAGTATATATATATTAGAAAAGATGACGTAACTTTCTTTATTACGCACGTAACAGCTCTATTTCCTTCTATTTATGGGCTGTTAATCTGAGACTGGAATGGTGACAATATTGTCAGCGTGATTATTCTTCTAAGCGTAACAGTTTAGTGCAGCTCACAAAAGCAGCTAATGTTATGTTAATCATGAGCTTGCAGTGTAAAATGGTTATTCCAGGCTTTATTTTGCTTAACTAGTTCAATTCGGACCAGCTACTCTAAAAAACACTCGGTTATATCACCCATAGCTCCAATATCACCAAACCAAAGTTTGTGAAGCATATCTTAAGCATCAAGAAAACACACTGGTAGTTTATACGTGTTTGTATTATTTTCTATGGAAGTAAACAAAAAAGCACATTTAGATGAAAGCATGTTTACTGCTTCGGTGGTTGAATTCGTAGCTCTTGCATCAGCCCTTCTCCGTCCTTGGGTCAATTTGTCGACTTTCGTGGATTTCGTGGTGTATTCCGCCATTTTATGTTTAGTGCCGTTACGTTATACGCGCACGCTCCCATGCAGCCAAGTTTCAACCCATAACATATATCGCAGGGAAAGTCGCATCTTCTACGTTCATTGCAACCCTGTAAAACAGTGTCACTTCACAGTATTAAAAGAAATACGAGCCAACTGTGATTATTACTTCAGACAGAAAGAGGTGTCAATCTCTTACAGGAAAGAAAATGCGGGTAAACTTTAGCACACAATTGCAAAACTTAGGTTCCTAAGAGTGCCATGATCATTTCGATAAATTAAAAAAAAATTATCTCAATAACTCCACTAACTGTCATCACACATAATGAACTATTTCCATTTGATGGTATCTACTACTCATAGAAATAATATGCAAGGACTGAAGCTGAAGCCATGTTGGATTAATGTGCTTTCAAGACAACGAATATGCCTGCTTGACTGTAAAAAAAACAAAGAAATGTCGCTAACTCCTATAGGGGCTCGCTTTTCCCATTTAGGACGCATATATACCGTTTATACAGCGATAGACCAAGTGCAGATATGCGCGCAGCCAGTACTTAGGTTATTCTCGGCGAACTTAATGTTCGTAATTGGCTACACCGAAGCTTGAAATATGTCAGGAAAGGGTGTGCATTTGTGAAAGGTGACTGAAACAGCTTTTCCCATGCGCGTAGGTGAAGAGGGTATTCTTCAAAACAACCGTTTCTCAAATGAATTTTGTGTCAGCGTGCTACAATAACACATTAATAACACATTACGCTCCCCTATAGTCGCGGCGTTACCCTTAAACTTATACACCGTGAAGCTATCGCTATGTCCCTCATCATTTAAAGCCGTGAGGGAAGTGCTGTCTACTATTGCCTGGTTTGAACCGAGTGTGTTCCAGCGTCTCCTTTTTGCGCATTTTTGTAGCTTGTGCCACATTAAGGTAAATTTAAAGACGAGCCGCTAGCACCGAATGTATGCCCTACGGCTCTAGACACAATGCTCGCTATTTTCTTTCTTTTTTTTGTAATGCTAACTGAAGCGAAAAGAGTTTAATGCCGCTATGGGCGTTCGCTGGATTTCCGGAGCGCATAACTGTGGGGATTTCCTGTCTTCTTGAGGGACTCAATAACACACACCTTTCTGCGTTATACAGAGTACAGCACATAAGGTAATGTTCTATGTCACCGCACACACCACACGTTGAACATAATGGAGAACGCCAGGCCAGTCTTATACATCCACGAAGGGGTACGAGCAGAGCCCGTGCGAATGCGGAGCAGTAAAGTGGCTTGGTTTCTTTTGAGACCCTTGGTCACACATGGCTTGTGAGGTGAGCTCCACAAAGAGCTGAAGTAGCACGACACCGCTTCTCTGAAGAGTCTCTTGTCCTCTTGAGGTACTTTTCTCAAAGGATTCCCAGACAGGGCTCTATGGGCGAGGCTGTCCGCCATCTCGTTGCCTATGATATGCAATATACAAACTACCAAGTAGCTGTTTGTGGTATTACTTCAGTTTGATAATCGCCTGCTAAAATGGCAATATCTACTACAAATATTTCTGATTTTTGTTTACATGTGATACTGTACCATTGCGATACGGCGACGTCTGTTCTCCCGTACACATTCTTGGGTATGGATGCATACGTGTAAGATCTGACCCTGGGAGTCTTCGAAAAGTGCCAAGCGTTAAGATCGCTATCAATCAAGCCCATACAGCTTTGTCTTAACGCGGTCCGCTGTTCATTGAATATTTTACTGGCCTGTTGTGATACACTTATGACAGGCCATCGCTTTGTGAGGTAGCTCTTTGGAATGGCTTCTGTACAACAAAATCCGTATAGTGTAGTCCCTATTCGATACAACAATATCCCAATACTCTAGTCCCGGTTCAAGCCAGTGCTCAGGGTTATGGTAAAAAATCAATGAGTGTAAATGTAACCCCCACAGAAAACGAAATAATGCCCTCCTTTGTTGATGGAACTCACATTACACTAGTTTCTCTTACGTAAGTTCAGTCGCTGTCATGTTTTTCTGTTCGAAGTTTAAGCAGGTACGTAGAGGAGAGGACATTGTAATCGCCAAGATACGGCACTGAGGTCCAGAGCAGTAGGCCGATAACCGCTATTACATGAAGTGCTGAGGCTGTGGCAGCCAGCGCGTCAGATTAGTCGCGTCGCGTTCATCTTATTTTGGAGCAAGAGTAGCCCGACGATGCAAATGCCGGCGACAGGAATCAGTCCGTGGGAGAGTGGTTGTGGATGACATGACGAGAACGTATGCATCGCCGAAGGCCCCGTAAGTGAGGTGGTTAATCTGTGATAAGTTGTTACATTGGTTGTCAGTATGATGGAAAACTGCGCTGTAACTGTAGATGCGTTTCCTGGCCGTATTTTATTTTCTTCTAAATTTATTTATACATGTGTAACTAGCTTTAACGTACTTCGTGCTCTTTTCAGGGGCTATTTATCTATGTATGTGTCCATGTTTTGTAGGCGTGTAACCGTTTTCCCGCCTACGAAGATCACTGAAGGAGTCAGTCGTTGAATGGGTTGCGCTTCGGGCTGGTGTGCGGAGGTAACCGGGTTCAACACCAACCATAGGGCCAACATGGGTCATTGAGTGTGTGGCAGTGTCTACATAGGCGCTGCGCTCTTTTACAGCGAGATGGGTCACTGTATACACCGGACTGGTAGGTAGCGCTGTTTGAAGACACTCTGATGCCGACTTCAAGCACTGTGTATGTGCTACTCGGTCAGTGCTCTTCGGTAGTGAAAATCTTTGGTGCAAACTTGGGTCACTGAATACGTGCCAGTAGGTGTGTGCTCACTTCAGTAAACGTCCTTGGCGGCAACTTGGATAACTAGGTATGTGCGACTTTCTGGGGATCACAGGCATCCATTGCCACTCGCGTGCTGACGTCGTCGCGTTCGCACGTTGCGGCGCGTGAAGAGGCGGCGTAGGCACGGGAGAAGCGCCGCGTTACGCCCTATCAAAATTCTCTCTCGCTCTCGCGACGCGTGTACGCTAGGGTGCACGCAACAACTAGAGTTACTTTTGTAGTACGCGCTGTTAGTACAAGACGGCGGTTGGTACTACGGAGAACACACGCGTGCGTTGGTTTGAGTACCAGCGTTCCTACGGTATAGGAGAAACGCGGTTTGAGTCAGTACTCGAAGCAAGCGAGGCAGTTTTTATCTGTAGAATGTGTGTACTAGGGTGGCAACTAGACTGAGTAGAAGAGGACAAGGAGAAGCGAGCTAAGCGGATTGGAAAGCTGCAAAAGGAACTCAAGAGCGAGGATAAGCCGATGAAGGCAGAGGAAGATCGGCTAGCCAACGTAGCAATGAAGATAAGAGCCACCATTCCGCAAAGCAATAGTGAACGCTTCGATGCGACCCCGGCTAACGAGGCTGGCTCGGAAGCGAGAGCAGATGAAGAAGCCGAAACCGCCAGGCCAAAAAACAGTGGCGGACACGTCAGCGATGGTCAAGAATGTTCTACCACTGGCGTGCCGGTTGCGGAAGACAGCAAAGCGATGAGAGAAGATGAGGAAAGCCGAGGGAATCGGCGGCCCAAAGTGCAGCTTTCGGCGGCGAGGAGGAGGAAACTCATCGCGTTGTCGTTGTTGGAGATGCAAACATGGAAAAATTCAACCGGTGATAACAGAGAGGGTAGATGCGGGCGAGTGAGTCCACTTTATGACGGTGTCTGGAAAATCCATTAAAGAAGTGATAGCGAAGTCAAGCAACACATATGGGACACAATAGAGGAGAGTCAGCTAGTGGTGGCGTGATTGACGTGCTGCAAGGACGAGGGGCAGGGATCGCAAAGCAAATATCCAAAGGGGTCACTGAGCTTCGGAATGTTTCAAAGGAACTGCTGATCGCAGTGTGCATGGTGCCAGAGGTTGAAAGGCAGGAGCACGTAATTGAAAAGGAAGTACTTGCAGTAAACACGAAAATTTGGACGCGATCTAAGGCAATGAATTTTACGGTTATTGACATCAACCGAGAAGTCCACTGAACAGGCCACGAAGGTACTTTGGTGCCTGACGGTATACACTTTAGCGACAGGGTAGCAACACCGGATGGATGACGATTCGCGGCACGGGCAGAAGCTTTTTAGGGGCGCCCCTGGGCATCCGGAAGAGACAATATGTATTGAATGTGGCGACACACTAAGGATGAGCTATTAGCGTGTACGCGTTCTCTGAAACGAATGTAGAAGATTTGGAGCAACGGCCTTTCATTCAGAACATCCTATTGGAGCAGTGTAGCAGAATGACTGGGTCAAGGAAAGACGGAGGCATCGGCATGATAATTTGGCAAGGTACGAAGTTGACAGATGGTAAAAGGGAAATATAAGGAGCATTTACGGAATAGTAGCACATGGGATTGTAAAAAGAAGTGGCTATGGCTTGGAGTAGGTTATCTACAGACATGGATTGATAGCAGAGAAAAACAAGAATTCATTCAGTGCATTGTAAGCGCTATAAATGAGTTGAATTGGGCCCAATGATATCTTTTTGACCTTTGACCTTTTATTAGTTAATAAGGAGAATAAGTGTGATGAGCAGGTAATATGGCAATGAAGAAATAGGCAGTCATGTATCAATTACGCCTTAGTCTCAAAAACAGTCTACGAACGGCATGACCTATTGATGATAGGTGAACATGGAAAAGATAGCATGGGTAGCGATCATAAAAACTTAACCCTAAAAGCCTGGAGATACTAACACATAACACAAACTAATAGCATGAGAATCGTTATGGGATATTTTCAAGCACGAAGCCATGGATGACAATCTCATGGAGCTGCTGAGGCAGATATATTGGGGCAAGGAAGTGGAAATCGTATGGAAAGGCCGAAAATATATTTAAGTGGTGCAAAGGCAGGCATGTCCTTTCTCTCCATCGTTGTTCACGCTTTATGTTAAGGGCGCAGAAAGGGGACTGGAAAGCAGTGAAGTAGACCTTGATATATACAACATTGGTAATGGACGACTGGTGCAAGAGAAAGGTCTCCGAACTAATGATGTATGACGAAGATATAGTGCTAAAAGCGGACAATGCAAGCGATTTACAGACACGTGCCAACATCTTTGGTAATGCAAATCTGGGCCTTAAGTTCAGCGCAAACAAATGGGGAATTATGATCTTTATTGAAGAGGTGTCGGGAATTTCCACCCAAAAATCAAGCTATGTTGCGGTGGCCTACAAGGCAGGACACACAAGGACGGCGAAGCACCCTGTTACATTTATAATCGGCGCAGTCACAATTCCTAGCGTTTCTGAGGTCCGCATACTGGGTCTTGATATTCGTCGCTCCTGCAGCAGTGCACACTGGCTCCCTAAAATCACAGAGTTCGACAAAAACACTTGACCTTATTCGTCCCATTGCTGCAAAAGCAGATGGAGCTGGTACTCACGTAGCTCGACGGCTGGTACGTGCAGCCACGAATTATATACCAGGCACGATTTCAACGGCTGACTTTGGCTCATTAGGCGCAGTTGGAGACAATTAACTGCGAAGGTATGCGCACAATCACAGCGCTACTCCGCATCACTCCGATAGCAATCCTACGGGGACATGTGCAGCTCAACACTATTTCAGGGCTCATTTTGCAACGTGAAAAAGCATGTGAAATCAAAAAGCAGATTGCTACGGCTGTCAATGCGTTGCATCCTCATTTTCAACGCGGCCCTCGGATTGACAATCTGTCCTATCCCATGCCTCCCTGGTGATTCACTAGCATCACAACTAATAAGCCAACGAAGTTAACACGCAGGAACACAAAGGTGCCTTTCTACAACGAGTACGACGCAACACACGAAGATAGACAGGGGAAAGGAAAAGCGTCACTCGGAACTAATTTTATTCCTTAAGAACAACGCAAATTAAAGCGACGTCATAGATGAGCAGCAGCTAGATGAGACGTGTATGCTGCAGCAAAAATCGAAAGACCACTCAGCAGATCGTACTGGAATGAGTAGGAGTAAAATTCGCCCAGAGCGCCGCAGGTAACCAACATCTTCCAGAAGCGTTTGGATTTAAAGTGGATGGAAATATCAACGAGTCAGCAGTAGAGAAAAGCAAAAGAAATTTAGAGTGTTGGTGGAAAAACAGCTAAGAAGAGATTGATACGACCGCATCCGTTACAGGTGTAGCTAGCGGTACAAGGTACATAGAAAAGTTTTTAGGCGGAAAACATTATTAAAAAATTAACCCGAAATGATAGAATGAAAAGCATTTATAGAATACCTTGGTAACTCACGCAGGCTAGGTGACAATTTGTCACCGCCCCGCTTCAAACGCAATGCCATAAATTATGATGAGAAGCGCGATTGCTGCGTGACACGTTCTTCTGTGTTCTACGCCCCTGCACCGGCACGCTCTGCAGTAAGCAAGCACTAGATGACACCCCTTAAACGTACGGAAGCGCAAATGAGCAATCCCGCTGTAGTGCATGCCTCATACATAATTTATTACGGTGGTGGCAATACGTCGTCCCGCTATACTGATTAAATATTAACTGCATTGCCCTCAACAGTCATCGTGAGAAATGTTTTGCGGCTTTTTTATAGTGTATTGTTCAGTGCAGCATGACCTCCTACTGTTGCCTATGGCTCATAAAGATGTCTTGTGAGCCCCACAACGAAGCGGTGACGCTTGAGGTTTTGTATCGCGAGTGGAGAAACTAAAACGATTTTGATAAGGGTCATGTTCCGTTCGCCAAGTATAGGCATGCTGCACTGTAGCAGCAATTTTACCATCATGTTCTGGTTTACCTAGAACTTTGATTTTCCATGAAATTTCTAGAACCACGTTATTCATGGGGAACATTAATAAAAAAACTTTCAAATTTATTCTCAATAGCGAACTTCGGTTTTTTGTTTGTGGTTGCAGGTGATGCACAGTCGCTTCTTGCAGCAAAAAAAGGAAAAGAAATAGAATGTAGGAATCAATCTACAAGTACCGCCGGCTTGACTACAACGGATATCCATGACCTACTTGCTTGCCTTATTTTCGAACGTCGCTAGATATATCGCATTCATGTTATATTCACGAGGATAGAAAAGTGGGTAAGTTGGTAGCGGCTTGAGACTCACAGCAAAAGTGGATTCGATGGGAACACAAAATGTTTCTTTCAACTGCAAATTTATCGTGGAAGAATAGTTAATTGTACACGCATTAGGCATCGCTTACCGGCAAGGAAGTGAACGTATATGCCAAAGGGGACGCGCTAGATTAGTTAAAACGACAGAATAAGGGAAACAATAGAAGAAAAAGCCAGAACTAAGCGCGACTACTAGAGATTTGCGTACGCCAATGCAATCCTTGGCATTTACATAGCTTGGTTGGCGGACTGACCAGTAGAATGGATTTACACTGTGTAGCGAACTTGCGACACTGGGCATTTGTACCTTCTTGTAAACCTTTGTGGTCTGTTGAAAATGCACATAATTTTTGTATATACAACGTTAGAAAATGTCGCAGTTGTACCCGCTAAGGCGAAGCATTGATAGCAATACCATAATATTCGACTAAACGAACTAAGGTTTGTATATTTACAAGGAGTTTATGACCGCGCATTTTCAGTGGGTCAGAAAAATGATACCACACCTGTGATCATCAACGGATACTACAACGTGGACATTTCTAAGCCAGAGAAGAAATCGTTCATGCAATGCATGTTGGAAGAGCTTGGCCTGCAATGTTACTCTAACCGCAAAGCTACCACGAATCATCGGACGTGCACTGATTTGATTCTACACAAGGATATGTCTAGGGTGGCAATCGAACCGTTACTGTCATGCACACCACTGAGTGTATATGACAGTGAGCATAATGAAAGTGTGACTGCCCTTACAAAATAAAGAGTCGCAATCAAATATCAACGACTAAATTTACTAAGTCATCCATTCAAACACATTAACTCCCATCATCAGGCACCTAAAAAATGACACCCTTTCCGCTCTGTGAAGATGGAATGGCAGCGAAAGCTGACGACAGGCAAAACGCTCAAACCAAATGCAAAGTGCTTTCGCTTCCATTTCTTCTTCACAAACTGGAATGGGTGTCACTTTTCAATGAGCCTACCATCCTGTGACACCAAGGTCATGAGCTATTTACTCGGAAGTAGATTAGCGGAATACGAGCGCGTGTAAGTTGCATTAGTATTTTCTTAGAGAGTTTTTAATTTTCCTCTACAGGTCGGGAAGAAATGTTACGTATGAAAGGGCTCTAAAATTCCACAAACCTAGGTTCATTGCAGTGAAATCAGCCGTCTTACAGTTAAATATGCACTTAGGTGATGAAGTGCGTTTGTAAAACTGTAGTGCTGATGTAAGGCTACTAAGTAGATGATGCCTAAAACAAGACATCAAAGAAACTGATGCAATTGTTTGTGAGATGAATCTGAAAACGAGGTCTATAATATAATTGCCATGGGTGGGTTGATCAATCATTTGCACTAGGGAAACGTAAATCGTAACCTTGACGAAATTGTTGGAATGTTGGCTGGGTGACGTTAGGTTGGCCCAGTCAATTTCGAGGTGATAAAACTTGCCAAAAAAGAATACGTTAGCTTTTGTAAATGTCGAAGTAACTTCGTTAAGATTTTCATACAGATAAATCGTGAGCATATCTGCCGTCTCGCGGTCGATAACATATTCCAAATGGGTTCTTAGATAGGTTCTAAGGTTCTAAATGGGTTCTTATTTCAAGTGGGCTTGCAATTCCTATTGGAAAGACAGTAGTGTTTTTTACGGCTATGAAAACCCCGTTGCCCCTATTTCCGTTCCTTTATTCACGATAGATCCTGTATTCAACTCAGGGTTGCAAGATATAATTTTCATTGATGTCGAAGTGAGTCAACATTTCTGTGAGTAGCAGAATACAGTATTTGCTCTTTTGTAGATGCGAGGAATCTTCGACGCGTTTTGGTAGTTTACTGAGCATTATTAAAGAGAAGAGGTCCTGACTGTGAATATTCATAAAGGATATCGAAACCTGCACTACAACTTTACGAACACCTGAATTTTGAGGTGGATGACAATATATGGTTTGACTGCCTAGCTTTGAAATTGTTATCTAGATGTCTGAATAACGCTGTCAGTGACAGCACAATAAGAGAACACAGTATTTTCGATCCTCAGTTTATCGACAGCTAGTTTAAACGCCACTTTTTTGGACTTAGCAAATGCAATTAGCTTCTTTTCTGGCTGTATGTATTTCCAATGCAAATTCTACACAAACAGAAAAATTTGGTTCCCGCGCGGGAACCGGTTGTGTAGGAAGGAGGTCTCTCGCCTTCTTTTAAATTACCTACAGGACACAGATTTGGCCTCCACATGGTGAACTGAGGAGGGACCATTTGTATTTTGTGTGGTCGGTGTCTGATTATGCGATTTACTTATTTTAAGTGTCGCTACGGTGGAGCAATTGCCGGCAGCAACGGCAAAGCTAATCCCACCAGTAGCCTACAACAACTGAACTCAACTCAACTTGGATTTTTGAACTGATAACTTTTTTCGTTTAGCATTTGCATGTCCTGGAAGAAGATTAACATTGTAATAACTGTTGTCCATTTCCCCACTTGATATTTGCCTGGACGATGTGCACGGTGAACTTGCAACGTTTCAATTTTAACTCAAGCTTTTTTGAACATAAATCGATGGCTTTGCCTTCCGACGCTGACCAAGCCTCATTGGAATAGTGAATGATGATAACAGGGAGGAGATTAGATCGCCTTTGTGTATTTTCTGTATCATCGCATCTAGATTTAATGATCTTAATGTTCTTAAGTTGCTCAGATGTTGAAATAATCGCTTCAGTTAGGCGTACTGGTAATGCATCTTAGTTTTCTTTGATTTTCAACAATGACATGTGAACCTCGAGCACACGTGTTCATGGAGATAACTGTTGCAATTCCACATAGACTGATGCTTGCCCGAGCTGTAATGCGTGTAAATTGCTACACATATCCAGCAGTCCGCTTTCTGTTCTTGCTACGACTTATAAAATAGCAGTGAGCATTTCTTCGGTAGAAGGTGCTCAATTTCTCTCAATATCGCCAGATAGAAGAAACGCCATTACCTTAACACACATTGCTATAAAGCAGCTACAGTGCATACACATGTTAGAGAGCTCAGTGAAGCACTACACCTAGAATAAGCAATGGCTGCCACTCCGGCTATTTGGCGCTTGTGGCGTCAAATAGTCGAGCCGAGCAGTTTCGCCGGAGGCCAGCAGCATTTTAGCGCATCCGCACTGCCCGCACGAGTAGCCATTGAAGCCGCCGGGCACGCCACTACTGGCACATTCATCAGCCCAAGCACCTTGAATACTTAAGAAGGGTGAGGGCGCTATTGCTGCAGCAGTGGTGTGGTTAGACCTCCTACCGCTAGAAGAGCCCCCATAAGCGTGAGTGTTACAGGCGCATTTCATGATATCACGCACTATCCAACACTTGACGCGAAATCAGTCTGTATTGTCCGGGCAAATGTTCGCCTTCCACTCGAGCGATTTCAAGCCTGCCGGTTCTACCTCCAAAGAAGTGTGATTAGACTTCCCATCAGCCCTTCGAACACTGGCTCAACTTCTTTTGACACTCCAGGGGAATTTTTTTCAACGTCATGTCACCGTGATGTTCCTCATACAGCCCAAGTGCGATGAGATCACACGCCGTAAAGTGTAAGTACGAGGAGAAGATGTGAGAGTAAGCCGAGAAGGATGGTCCATCTTTTCAGCACCCCCAATGTAGAAAGTCACGCCATTGATCGCGCTAGGAGAGAGGGACAGATGCATGCGCGTCTCCTCCCCTAGCCCGACCATGGTTCCACATGGCGGGGCTGAACTGAACGGTGGGCCGCGTGCCTGGTCTTGAAGTTAATCTGCGGCGAGTGCAAAGCTTAGCATACCGGTGATGACTGGTGGCTTCAGGTGAGGTGTCTTTTCGCGAGCCTAGTCGGGTAATCTGCAGTTTCGGAGCAGCGTTGAAGTGAGAGGCTGCACGAATCATTTGCTCGCCACTAGCGGCGCCATTCATCATGCCAGGGTTGTGACAGCGGGTGTTCGTAGTCATCCAATTATATCGGTTCATGTTTGGCTGTGCGGGCAACGACACCGCGCTTGATAATATAAGTGGTACCAAAGGCTTTACTGCAATTTAGAGGGCCAATAAGATTACAAACCTTAGTTCGTTTAGACGAATATTATGGTATCGCTATCAATGCTTCGCCTTAGCGGATACAACTGAGACATTTTCTAACGCTGTATATACAAAAATTGTGCGCATTCCCAACAGACCACAAGAGTTTACAAGAAGGTGCAAATGCCCAGTGTCGCAAGTTCGCTACACAGTGTGAATACATTCTGCTGGTCACTCCGCCAAGCAAGCTATGTAAATGCCAAGGATTGCATTGGCGTACGCAAATCTCTAGTAGTCGCGCTTAGTTCTGGCTTTTTCTTCTATTGTTTCCCTTATTCTGTCGTTTTAACTAATCTAGCGCGTCCCCTTGGCATATACGTTCACTTCCTTGCCGGTAAGCGATGCCTAATGCGTGTACAATTAACTATTCTTCCACGATAAATTTGCAGTTGAAAGAAACATTTTGTGTTCCCATCGAATCCACTTTTGCTGTGAGTCTCAAGCCGCTACCAACTTACCCACTTTTCTATCCTCGTGAATATAACATGAATGCGATATATCTAGCGACGTTCGAAAATAAGGCAAGCAAGTAGGTCATGGATATCCGTTGTAGTCAAGCCAGCGGTACTTGTAGATTGATTCCTACATTCTATTTCTTTTCCTTTTTTTGCTGCAAGAAGCGACTGTGCATCACCTGCAACCACAAACAAAAAACCGAAGTTCGCTATTGAGAATAAATTTGAAAGTTTTTTTATTAATGTTCCCCATGAATAACGTGGTTCTAGAAATTTCATGGAAAATCAAAGTTCTAGGTAAACCAGAACATGATGGTAAAATTGCTGCTACAGTGCAGCATGCCTATACTTGGCGAACGGAACATGACCCTTATCAAAATCGTTTTAGTTTCTCCACTCGCGATACAAAACCTCAAGCGTCACCGCTTCGTTGTGGGGCTCACAAGACATCTTTATGAGCCATAGGCAACAGTAGGAGGTCATGCTGCACTGAACAATACACTATAAAAAAGCCGCAAAACATTTCTCACGATGACTGTTGAGGGCAATGCAGTTAATATTTAATCAGTATAGCGGGACGACGTATTGCCACCACCGTAATAAATTATGTATGAGGCATGCACTACAGCGGGATTGCTCATTTGCGCTTCCGTACGTTTAAGGGGTGTCATCTAGTGCTTGCTTACTGCAGAGCGTGCCGGTGCAGGGGCGTAGAACACAGAAGAACGTGTCACGCAGCAATCGCGCTTCTCATCATAATTTATGGCATTGCGTTTGAAGCGGGGCGGTGACAAATTGTCACCTAGCCTGCGTGAGTTACCAAGGTATTCTATAAATGCTTTTCATTCTATCATTTCGGGTTAATTTTTTAATAATGTTTTCCGCCTAAAAACTTTTCTATGTACCTTGTACCGCTAGCTACACCTGTAACGGATGCGGTCGTATCAATCTCTTCTTAGCTGTTTTTCCACCAACACTCTAAATTTCTTTTGCTTTTCTCTACTGCTGACTCGTTGATATTTCCATCCACTTTAAATCCAAACGCTTCTGGAAGATGTTGGTTACCTGCGGCGCTCTGGGCGAATTTTACTCCTACTCATTCCAGTACGATCTGCTGAGTGGTCTTTCGATTTTTGCTGCAGCATACACGTCTCATCTAGCTGCTGCTCATCTATGACGTCGCTTTAATTTGCGTTGTTCTTAAGGAATAAAATTAGTTCCGAGTGACGCTTTTCCTTTCCCCTGTCTATCTTCGTGTGTTGCGTCGTACTCGTTGTAGAAAGGCACCTTTGTGTTCCTGCGTGTTAACTTCGTTGGCTTATTAGTTGTGATGCTAGTGAATCACCAGGGAGGCATGGGATAGGACAGATTGTCAATCCGAGGGCCGCGTTGAAAATGAGGATGCAACGCATTGACAGCCGTAGCAATCTGCTTTTTGATTTCACATGCTTTTTCACGTTGCAAAATGAGCCCTGAAATAGTGTTGAGCTGCACATGTCCCCGTAGGATTGCTATCGGAGTGATGCGGAGTAGCGCTGTGATTGTGCGCATACCTTCGCAGTTAATTGTCTCCAACTGCGCCTAATGAGCCAAAGTCAGCCGTTGAAATCGTGCCTGGTATATAATTCGTGGCTGCACGTACCAGCCGTCGAGCTACGTGAGTACCAGCTCCATCTGCTTTTGCAGCAATGGGACGAATAAGGTCAAGTGTTTTTGTCGAACTCTGTGATTTTAGGGAGCCAGTGTGCACTGCTGCAGGAGCGACGAATATCAAGACCCAGTATGCGGACCTCAGAAACGCTAGGAATTGTGACTGCGCCGATTATAAATGTAACAGGGTGCTTCGCCGTCCTTGTGTGTCCTGCCTTGTAGGCCACCGCAACATAGCTTGATTTTTGGGTGGAAATTCCCGACACCTCTTCAATAAAGATCATAATTCCCCATTTGTTTGCGCTGAACTTAAGGCCCAGATTTGCATTACCAAAGATGTTGGCACGTGTCTGTAAATCGCTTGCATTGTCCGCTTTTAGCACTATATCTTCGTCATACATCATTAGTTCGGAGACCTTTCTCTTGCACCAGTCGTCCATTACCAATGTTGTATATATCAAGGTCTACTTCACTGCTTTCCAGTCCCCTTTCTGCGCCCTTAACATAAAGCGTGAACAACGATGGAGAGAAAGGACATGCCTGCCTTTGCACCACTTAAATATATTTTCGGCCTTTCCATACGATTTCCACTTCCTTGCCCCAATATATCTGCCTCAGCAGCTCCATGAGATTGTCATCCATGGCTTCGTGCTTGAAAATATCCCATAACGATTCTCATGCTATTAGTTTGTGTTATGTGTTAGTATCTCCAGGCTTTTAGGGTTAAGTTTTTATGATCGCTACCCATGCTATCTTTTCCATGTTCACCTATCATCAATAGGTCATGCCGTTCGTAGACTGTTTTTGAGACTAAGGCGTAATTGATACATGACGGCCTATTTCTTCATTGCCATATTACCTGCTCATCACACTTATTCTCCTTATTAACTAATAAAAGGTCAAAGGTCAAAAAGATATCATTGGGCCCAATTCAACTCATTTATAGCGCTTACAATGCACTGAATGAATTCTTGTTTTTCTCTGCTATCAATCCATGTCTGTAGATAACCTACTCCAAGCCATAGCCACTTCTTTTTACAATCCCATGTGCTACTATTCCGTAAATGCTCCTTATATTTCCCTTTTACCATCTGTCAACTTCGTACCTTGCCAAATTATCATGCCGATGCCTCCGTCTTTCCTTGACCCAGTCATTCTGCTACACTGCTCCAATAGGATGTTCTGAATGAAAGGCCGTTGCTCCAAATCTTCTACATTCGTTTCAGAGAACGCGTACACGCTAATAGCTCATCCTTAGTGTGTCGCCACATTCAATACATATTGTCTCTTCCGGATGCCCAGGGGCGCCCCTAAAAAGCTTCTGCCCGTGCCGCGAATCGTCATCCATCCGGTGTTGCTACCCTGTCGCTAAAGTGTATACCGTCAGGCACCAAAGTACCTTCGTGGCCTGTTCAGTGGACTTCTCGGTTGATGTCAATAACCGTAAAATTCATTGCCTTAGATCGCGTCCAAATTTTCGTGTTTACTGCAAGTACTTCCTTTTCAATTACGTGCTCCTGCCTTTCAACCTCTGGCACCATGCACACTGCGATCAGAAGTTCCTTTGAAACATTCCGAAGCTCAGTGACCCCTTTGGATATTTGCTTTGCGATCCCTGCCCCTCGTCCTTGCAGCACGTCAATCACGCCACCACTAGCTGACTCTCCTCTATTGTGTCCCATATGTGTTGCTTGACTTCGCTATCACTTCTTTAATGGATTTTCCAGACACCGTCATAAAGTGGACTCACTCGCCCGCATCTACCCTCTCTGTTATCACCGGTTGAATTTTTCCATGTTTGCATCTCCAACAACGACAACGCGATGAGTTTCCTCCTCCTCGCCGCCGAAAGCTGCACTTTGGGCCGCCGATTCCCTCGGCTTTCCTCATCTTCTCTCATCGCTTTGCTGTCTTCCGCAACCGGCACGCCAGTGGTAGAACATTCTTGACCATCGCTGACGTGTCCGCCACTGTTTTTTGGCCTGGCGGTTTCGGCTTCTTCATCTGCTCTCGCTTCCGAGCCAGCCTCGTTAGCCGGGGTCGCATCGAAGCGTTCACTATTGCTTTGCGGAATGGTGGCTCTTATCTTCATTGCTACGTTGGCTAGCCGATCTTCCTCTGCCTTCATCGGCTTATCCTCGCTCTTGAGTTCCTTTTGCAGCTTTCCAATCCGCTTAGCTCGCTTCTCCTTGTCCTCTTCTACTCAGTCTAGTTGCCACCCTAGTACACACATTCTACAGATAAAAACTGCCTCGCTTGCTTCGAGTACTGACTCAAACCGCGTTTCTCCTATACCGTAGGAACGCTGGTACTCAAACCAACGCACGCGTGTGTTCTCCGTAGTACCAACCGCCGTCTTGTACTAACAGCGCGTACTACAAAAGTAACTCTAGTTGTTGCGTGCACCCTAGCGTACACGCGTCGCGAGAGCGAGAGAGAATTTTGATAGGGCGTAACGCGGCGCTTCTCCCGTGCCTACGCCGCCTCTTCACGCGCCGCAACGTGCGAACGCGACGACGTCAGCACGCGAGTGGCAATGGATGCCTGTGATCCCCAGAAAGTCGCACATACCTAGTTATCCAAGTTGCCGCCAAGGACGTTTACTGAAGTGAGCACACACCTACTGGCACGTATTCAGTGACCCAAGTTTGCACCAAAGATTTTCACTACCGAAGAGCACTGACCGAGTAGCACATACACAGTGCTTGAAGTCGGCATCAGAGTGTCTTCAAACAGCGCTACCTACCAGTCCGGTGTATACAGTGACCCATCTCGCTGTAAAAGAGCGCAGCGCCTATGTAGACACTGCCACACACTCAATGACCCATGTTGGCCCTATGGCTGGTGTTGAACCCGGTTACCTCCGCACACCAGCCCGAAGCGCAACCCATTCAACGACTGACTCCTTCAGTGATCTTCGTAGGCGGGAAAACGGTTACACGCCTACAAAACATGGACACATACATAGATAAATAGCCCCTGAAAAGAGCACGAAGTACGTTAAAGCTAGTTACACATGTATAAATAAATTTAGAAGAAAATAAAATACGGCCAGGAAACGCATCTACAGTTACAGCGCAGTTTTCCATCATACTGACAACCAATGTAACAACTTATCACAGATTAACCACCTCACTTACGGGGCCTTCGGCGATGCATACGTTCTCGTCATGTCATCCACAACCACTCTCCCACGGACTGATTCCTGTCGCCGGCATTTGCATCGTCGGGCTACTCTTGCTCCAAAATAAGATGAACGCGACGCGACTAATCTGACGCGCTGGCTGCCACAGCCTCAGCACTTCATGTAATAGCGGTTATCGGCCTACTGCTCTGGACCTCAGTGCCGTATCTTGGCGATTACAATGTCCTCTCCTCTACGTACCTGCTTAAACTTCGAACAGAAAAACATGACAGCGACTGAACTTACGTAAGAGAAACTAGTGTAATGTGAGTTCCATCAACAAAGGAGGGCATTATTTCGTTTTCTGTGGGGGTTACATTTACACTCATTGATTTTTTACCATAACCCTGAGCACTGGCTTGAACCGGGACTAGAGTATTGGGATATTGTTGTATCGAATAGGGACTACACTATACGGATTTTGTTGTACAGAAGCCATTCCAAAGAGCTACCTCACAAAGCGATGGCCTGTCATAAGTGTATCACAACAGGCCAGTAAAATATTCAATGAACAGCGGACCGCGTTAAGACAAAGCTGTATGGGCTTGATTGATAGCGATCTTAACGCTTGGCACTTTTCGAAGACTCCCAGGGTCAGATCTTACACGTATGCATCCATACCCAAGAATGTGTACGGGAGAACAGACGTCGCCGTATCGCAATGGTACAGTATCACATGTAAACAAAAATCAGAAATATTTGTAGTAGATATTGCCATTTTAGCAGGTGATTATCAAACTGAAGTAATACCACAAACAGCTACTTGGTAGTTTGTATATTGCATATCATAGGCAACGAGATGGCGGACAGCCTCGCCCATAGAGCCCTGTCTGGGAATCCTTTGAGAAAAGTACCTCAAGAGGACAAGAGACTCTTCAGAGAAGCGGTGTCGTGCTACTTCAGCTCTTTGTGGAGCTCACCTCACAAGCCATGTGTGACCAAGGGTCTCAAAAGAAACCAAGCCACTTTACTGCTCCGCATTCGCACGGGCTCTGCTCGTACCCCTTCGTGGATGTATAAGACTGGCCTGGCGTTCTCCATTATGTTCAACGTGTGGTGTGTGCGGTGACATAGAACATTACCTTATGTGCTGTACTCTGTATAACGCAGAAAGGTGTGTGTTATTGAGTCCCTCAAGAAGACAGGAAATCCCCACAGTTATGCGCTCCGGAAATCCAGCGAACGCCCATAGCGGCATTAAACTCTTTTCGCTTCAGTTAGCATTACAAAAAAAAGAAAGAAAATAGCGAGCATTGTGTCTAGAGCCGTAGGGCATACATTCGGTGCTAGCGGCTCGTCTTTAAATTTACCTTAATGTGGCACAAGCTACAAAAATGCGCAAAAAGGAGACGCTGGAACACACTCGGTTCAAACCAGGCAATAGTAGACAGCACTTCCCTCACGGCTTTAAATGATGAGGGACATAGCGATAGCTTCACGGTGTATAAGTTTAAGGGTAACGCCGCGACTATAGGGGAGCGTAATGTGTTATTAATGTGTTATTGTAGCACGCTGACACAAAATTCATTTGAGAAACGGTTGTTTTGAAGAATACCCTCTTCACCTACGCGCATGGGAAAAGCTGTTTCAGTCACCTTTCACAAATGCACACCCTTTCCTGACATATTTCAAGCTTCGGTGTAGCCAATTACGAACATTAAGTTCGCCGAGAATAACCTAAGTACTGGCTGCGCGCATATCTGCACTTGGTCTATCGCTGTATAAACGGTATATATGCGTCCTAAATGGGAAAAGCGAGCCCCTATAGGAGTTAGCGACATTTCTTTGTTTTTTTTACAGTCAAGCAGGCATATTCGTTGTCTTGAAAGCACATTAATCCAACATGGCTTCAGCTTCAGTCCTTGCATATTATTTCTATGAGTAGTAGATACCATCAAATGGAAATAGTTCATTATGTGTGATGACAGTTAGTGGAGTTATTGAGATAATTTTTTTTTAATTTATCGAAATGATCATGGCACTCTTAGGAACCTAAGTTTTGCAATTGTGTGCTAAAGTTTACCCGCATTTTCTTTCCTGTAAGAGATTGACACCTCTTTCTGTCTGAAGTAATAATCACAGTTGGCTCGTATTTCTTTTAATACTGTGAAGTGACACTGTTTTACAGGGTTGCAATGAACGTAGAAGATGCGACTTTCCCTGCGATATATGTTATGGGTTGAAACTTGGCTGCATGGGAGCGTGCGCGTATAACGTAACGGCACTAAACATAAAATGGCGGAATACACCACGAAATCCACGAAAGTCGACAAATTGACCCAAGGACGGAGAAGGGCTGATGCAAGAGCTACGAATTCAACCACCGAAGCAGTAAACATGCTTTCATCTAAATGTGCTTTTTTGTTTACTTCCATAGAAAATAATACAAACACGTATAAACTACCAGTGTGTTTTCTTGATGCTTAAGATATGCTTCACAAACTTTGGTTTGGTGATATTGGAGCTATGGGTGATATAACCGAGTGTTTTTTAGAGTAGCTGGTCCGAATTGAACTAGTTAAGCAAAATAAAGCCTAGAATAACCATTTTACATTGCAAGCTCATGATTAACATAACATTAGCTGCTTTTGTGAGCTGCACTAAACTGTTACGCTTAGAAGAATAATCACGCTGACAATATTGTCACCATTCCAGTCTCAGATTAACAGCCCATAAATAGAAGGAAATAGAGCTGTTACGTGCGTAATAAAGAAAGTTACGTCATCTTTTCTAATATATATATACTTGAAGGCTTCCATATTATTTATCTAATATTTATCCTTGACAACCCTGACGCATAGCAGGGTCCACCTGACACTTAGTCCGCTTCGTCTCAGCCTCCCTTGTTAACCAACGTTGGAGTTCCTCCTCTGTTTCTGTAGTACCCTTTCAGCGCTTCGATTCAACTGCCACCACAATACCAACCCTGATGGCTTTCTCCGATTCGGCCAGTCGTCACCGCCGCATTGGCTTGGCTTTCCTTCGACGGCGTTCTTCAACAAGATTTCCCATACCGCTCGGTGACAGCACTGCATATATTTCAAACTGTACTCAAATGCAGGTGCCTTCACAAGACATGTATGAACCCTTGAAACACTATAGGCAAGCTGCCCACTTCGTCACCGCAGGCAACGAACATTCTCAAGTTCCAGCCATCGCTACACAGCGCGAAAAATCTACGGCGGCGCCTTCCAGCATAAAGCGCGTAAGGGCAGCTTCACTTCGCCCCAAAGGCGAAGCATCAATTACCGTATCAAAGCAGTAGACAGCCATAATAAGGCAATAATATTAGTTATATCTGCCGCATAAACTTGTAAACACTGGCTTACTAACTTAATTAAGAAGCATGGTTCTAGTGCGCACAGAAAAACATGCAGATTTCACACTCAATGACCGCGGACACTCGCTGTCAAAACACTGGCCGGAGTTAGCGCAGCAGCGGCAGCAATTGAAGTGAGCTTCGCGCTGTCTATCGCTTCAGCGCAAACTTTGTGGCGAGAACACAGCCCACGGAAAGCTACCAGTCATCGGCCCACCTGGAATATGCCCCTACGCAGATCGTTGCGAAGATTAATCAAGCGCGACCGTGCGCGACATGCGAAGTTGCTTCCTAAGTACAACAACGGTCCCTTTACTCCCCCCACCCCACCCCCCCACCCCAGGGCCATTGCGGGGAACCGGAGGACGGCGTGCTTCGTCCCCACTTTCATTCCTTGCACGCGATATTGAGCCAAGGTCACCCATGCGTCTGGAGGGTCCATATAATTCGTATGGGAATAAAAGTGAGTCAGTAGGGAGTCACGACCACATCTACTCCCATTTTTTCAGCCGATGAAAAGTTTTTTTCTTCTATGGTACAACCTAAACAAAAAGAAACACTATATACAAAGATTGGCGATTTTAGCTAGTCCTCTATCGCGTTCCCATCTGTACATGTTTTTCTTTCCAGTGAATGGGCCTACAATAAACCTCCCGTTTGGATGGGCTTTTCTTCGGCACACATTGGGAATACCGTAATATGCCCACTTTAGCCCTATTTGAACGGGTGGTTTTGCAGAACATAATGGGAGTTTTATTTCCAAGTGAGATTGTATGCGATGAAATTGAGGTGGAATTTAGGGCATTTTTGGCTATAAAATAAAGAATTTATTAATTGAATACAACATTTTAATTTTCATATGGTGAGCACGTAGCGAAATGCTTGGTGGCGCGGTTCACGCGCCTACACAGCCCCAGACGGAACACCGCCAGTCAAAAATTCGGACGCCTGTGATCAAGGCATAAGGCAACGCGGCCGTCCGTGGAGTTCGCCGCTCGTGGAGGCGTTTTGCCAGCACGAATACCGCAGGTCGGAGCCACCGCCGGCGGCCAACACTTCGGCCTGCTGGGTTTTATCTGCTCCTGTGCAGGTGCGGCGTCCCGTCACGAAGCAGTTCGCCACGTGCTCGCCTCGTGGAATAACGCATCTCCGGAACGGCAGAGGACCATCTCTAATCTTACGAAGTAACGTCACACAAGATCCAATGACGAATGAACCCGTCGCCGCACTTCTTTTCCTTTCACTGATCACATATCGCCTCTTCGCAAAACTTGTGCTCCCATGCTGTCATCATCGCGGAAATCCAATCGGCAGTGTCCCCGAGGCCAGAGAGCACCTACGAGAGCATGGACAGCTCGCTGAAAGGAAGCATACACGAGACACACGTACTGAAAGAGAAAACACATTTACTATAGACGCAAAATTTAACAAATATAATGAAATATTTATATCCACTTTCTGGCAAAAAAAAATATTTTCCCCAGCTCTCTTAAATTTTAAACAAGCAATGGTGTGCATTGTAAACATGCCAGTCCCTACAATTCGAGATATCCTAGCACAATAGGACTTGTCGAAGAAACGAATGCTAATTTCAGAAATGTAATCTTGCGCCACATTGAGCTGTAGATATAAAGCCAGATGTTTGAACTGTTGCATTGTAATTATATTCACCCTTATGCACAGACTATATATTCAGCTTCCAAAAATAAGCGAACAACAATAAAGAGTGGATTCTATAATGAGGCTGGTATTTGCTTGGACTAGGAAAAAAAATGTATAATCATAAGGGCCGAAGTACCAAATTACAGAATTAGGTCTCGTCGCACAGATGAGCAAAGTAATTTGGTCTAGTAATTGCGCTGGACTTTCGAGCAGGATGTACTTGGTCGTTTTGAACATGGCTATATTTGTGAACACTCAAAACAGGGTCGCCTTAACAGGGTGTCGTAATTATCAGGTACCAACATTAAAAACAATGCAAATAACACATAGCTGGACAAAACCAAGGCAATGTTGTTTGTGATCACTCGGAGCTGCTCAGAGTTTTTTTTGCACTCTAACTACCTATTTAATCATAATAATTTATTCAACTTCATGACTATAATAACTACATTAAAAGCATCAATGTGAAAATTGTACAGCCACATAAAAATTTCCGATACAGCTTTCTGTTACTCAATAACTGCTACATAAAGGTGTTTTTCCGAGCGAATGAATCACGCCCAAGAAGCCCATGAATACACGCAAATTGCCTAGAGAGGCCAGTCCCGCGGCAGTTTTGCGTGTATTTGCGGGCTGCTTTCTGGCTCGAAAAAACTGCTTATAGTAGCACATATTGGTTATATGAAGCACAACTTGTTAGGTGGTCAACGTGTCTTTTTTTTCAGCACCTAGCGAACTAATCAGCTTGTGCGGAAAAATAAGACCAGAGAAAAAAGCGCTCTGACTTTAGCTGCCAACCAAAACACAGAAACAAGTTTCTCGAGTGCAGAGGGCTCCGTTTATCTATCGCACACCCTTAACATGTTGAAAGTATTACGTTGGACAGTCGGGAAGATGCGTTAATGACAGATTGCGTCAACATAGAAATAAATTCGGCAAAGTTGCATCGAATGAGTTTCTCTCACTTCATTCTATATGCGCCAGTGCTGCCCTCTCTTTCAGTGAACAACCATTACTGGCAGAAGTAACTGCGAAATCACTAGACTAATAATAGTAGCTGAGCACAATGTTGCCCTCGGGGAATCCTGAATCAGTAAGTCTTCTGTGGCTCTCTCTGATAAAGAGCTGAAATTTTTGCACTTATCTTGAGATGAAATGAAAAATAATATAATTCTTGATTTGATTAACTTTTTCCCCTGGCTGTGACTCATGATGACTGAGTGTATAAGCAGGACCCGGGTTTTGGTAAACACTTTTGCAAGTTATCACCGTGTGTCTTCTTTTGTCCCGTCTCTTATTCGCGCTATGGGAATACCTATTCAAAACGGCAGGAAATGAGAAAAAGGAACAACCGCTAACTTCCAGGTGACCTTATTGGCCACAAGTAAACATCATGTAGCTATGAAAACCAATAAAAGATTAACAGAAAGAGTACTTCCTCACACAAATGAACAAGACAAAACAAATAAAGCAAAATTTCTTGTGCCTGGTAAGTCACACTTAAGATGCAAAAAATACTTTCGCAAGCACGCATGTCCAGATATTTCGCACCGACCCATGGTATCATAATTCCTTCTTTGCCAGGAATCTTTCACGGTCATTTACACATTCATTTACTGAATAGCTGGGTCTGAATAGCTGGGTCTGAGGGTGTTTTCGGCGCCTTGTTCGTTTCCCTTTCATATTGCTCATAATAGCACATGCAATGCGCAAGTCGTGGTCCGTCCAACGCTTCAACTGAACTCCTCTTGCACGCACCCTACATTCCGTGCAACGGTGAGGTTCGTAATGCGCCTCCGGCAACGTTCTCAAGGGCCCCGTCGATGGACCATCCGCCTCGCAACTTTCACCATTCCTCTATCCTCGAGAGGAATGTACCAGCTGTCATCTCGTCAACTGAGCACATTCGTCCCACCAGCGTCCGTTCATCGCGTCCCTCACCCGTTACGTAACAGCCAGTGCCGCCAGGCTGCGTTCTGTGGCAGTGACTCGATGCATTTCACGCCGACTACTTCGAGTGACCATGGACCCTTTTGAAATGCAGTTTCATTGGCTCGACTTGTCGCCGTTCCTTATGGGAGGGGGGCTGTGAATGGACTGCTGACGGCAGTCGATTCACGGCCCCCAACCCACACAGTACGGCCGGCGCCCTCAGCAGGCGCCTTCGCGATGGCTGAAAAAATATAGGAACAAATCAAATTGGACAGCAGGTGCTCGAGGCGCAAGCTCGGCAGGCGCAGTGTTCTGGAAGAGAGACCGTGCGCGATTGTGAAGAGTAAGAGGCACTATTTTCTGCTGCCCTTCGAGGCCTGCTACGCAGGTCACCGCAGTAGCTGCTCTGCTCGCCGCCTTCGCCCTTCTGCTGAAATACCGGTAAATGTAGAGATGACGGCACGGCTCGCAGCCGCCGTAACGACATCGAACAGATATATTCTTGCGTTGTTTATTCTAAAACTTAAACTGAAGCCTCCCGCCCAAACCACTGTATGAGAAATGAAAGCTGAATATACCGCTGCCTTGTGAGACACGAAAATGCCACATTTCGGTAGTATGTGGTTGGTTTTAAGATTAACAATACGTTCTTTTGAATAACAAGGCTTTAAATGTATTCGGAACATGTTGCTATCGGCAACAACTACAGTCTTTGACAAAAGGGACGCATAACATTTGATACGCATGGTTTACATTATACACACTTCTCGAGTATCTCATCGCTACTTGTGGCTGACCTATAGTGAAATTCGCAATTAAATACCGAAAAAAATGTTTCGCCGTACGTAATACAAAACAAAGCTTCAGTGCGCAAAAGACTTGGTTAAGGGAGTGCTTCAGGTAGTGGGGTTCTTGGCAGCGTGGCTACAATAATCTCGAGTCAATCTCTTCACTGGATGGAAATAATATTAGATGTTGCCACTCTTTAAACGGTCGTCGTACCTCGAATGAGTGTCTAACTAGCAGAAAGGGCAAAGGACAACCAAAGATGCCTACATTAGCGTTCCCACCTCAGGTTTTCTCCTCTATGACGTCTGTCATTGCAGCAACGACTTTTGTTATGCTGAAACTAAATAATATAACACGTAGCCTTTAGTTAATAAAAATTTGCTGGACAAATTACCCACCTGTAAAATGAGTAGACCCACGGTTGCGGTACTAGTGCACCAAAACAAGGATTACACATGTGGCAGAATCCATCCGAAATGCTTATGTTTTCTGTTAGAGCACAGAGCTGCTTTTCTTACGGTAAAGGATTCAAAACCAACCACTAGTCATGTTTATTTCTTTTGTTTATATCTATTAAGTACTAGTTAGATACAGGGTTTCAGGTTGGCGAAGTGGCCCGAATTTGAAAAAAAAAACGCCAAGCGGAGAGTGGGGATTGGGGAGAACTAAAGAAAGCTGTCTCTTCAAAAAGTTTTTTCTGACCCACCGCGAAGGTACTAGTGCTGCGACACATGGTTAAACAAATGGGGCAGAACCCATCAGCAATGCATCTGTGATTCAATGGTTAACTCATTGAGCTGCTTTGCTGGGGCGGTCACGGTTTGACACCAACCATCGGTAATATTATTTGCTTGATTTATATCTACACATCTACAGCGGATGCCGGTCATCTACTTTTAACGTGCCCCGGGACAAGGACAATTCCCGAAAGCCTGCTCAAAACTGTAAAATTGAACTTTGATCGAGCTGAAGACGATGAGAGATCTACTATGGACAACACATTTTATAAGTCATTGTTGCAGTATCGCTATAGAACGGGCCTGCATGCTTGGTATTAACCTCTATTACGAAGTCACTTCACGACGCAAGCCTAGCACAATAAAGACAAAGAACTTCGTAAATAGAGATATTTCAAGTACAGGAGTTGCTGGCAAACGAGCATCATGAATTGGTGAGTTTAAAAGTGTATAATAACATACCCAGCGTTCTCCTTCACTATTGTAACAATACTTGAAGTCACTTGGTAGGTGGTCTTTATCGGGGCAGCTGGATTCCGCACTGAAAAAGGGGACAGATAGATTTCATGCTGAGATGTATGTGTTTTCATATACAGGACGATCTATTAGTGTAAATAGAAGCCAATTCCTAAAAATACTAAACTATACAAAACATTACCGCCCAATGCAACTTTTTTCTAAAGAAATAGTGCACGGGGATTGAGAACATTATAAGGATGCAAATGACCTCCTACCACTAGGTTTAAAATGTCGCACGCCATATTCGATGCAAGTAAATCCTTACAGCAAATACCAATTTTCTATATTTGTCGCAGTATGTAACACACAGTTTACGATCTCCTGCTTTATGTCAAATTTTAATGTGCAACGTTATTTGCAAGGCTCCCCCGCAGGGAATATATATATATATATATATATATATATATAACCTCCTACGTCGTCATGCCGTCGTGGTATTTTCTACACCTACGTACGTACGCGTATATGAGTAGGCATGGGGGCAGGGACATGTTACACATGCACATATAAAAGGAATCACATACCTACACATCAAGCGCATGGCACATTGCTTAGGGCATATATGTCATGGCGTAAGTGGTATGAATAACATGATTCCATCGTAGCGGTTTCATTAACGCAGTGTATATGAAGGTATGAATAACATGCACGTATGAGCTGATATTAAAAGTTAAATTATGGGGTTTCACTTGCCGAAACCACTTTCTGAATACGAGACACGCCGTATTGAAGCACACCGGAAATTTAGACCATCTGGCGTTCTTTAACATGCACCTAAATCTAAGTACACGGGTGTTTTCGCCTCCAGCGAAATGCGGCCGCCCTGGTCGGTATTCGTTCCCGCGACCTCGTTCTCACCTGCCCAACACCATAGCCACTAAGTAGCCACGGCGGGTCTGAGCTGATATGGATGACATGACATGAGTGCCATGCGTGTTATGACATGCGTTAGCTATTGAATCGATATAGCTAGATACCGTATTGCTACCGTCTAAACGAGTTATGCATGATGTGTGTATTGCAGCGGCAGGCCTCTTTCACTCACGTAAGAACTCTGGGCGTCATGAAGTGCCGCCAACGCGAAACCTACACGTGACATTCGAAATGCATGGCGCGCCGGTGCGGGCGAACGCTGACAAAGGCATCATGCGGCAGTGGGGCTTCTCTCGCGCGCTTCTTTTTGGACACGCTGCGCCTACTGGTGGCATTGCTGAGAACTCCGCGCATGGTCTCCGAGACGCCACACCGAGTGCGCTGGTGCCTGCGAACACTGAAAATTCCTTCCTCTTTACCTGCGCACTCAGTGGCGCATACTCAGGGGCTCAAGTTGGCGAGGGGTTCATGGAAGAGCGCCACATGCTCCGCAAGTTCTAGGTGCAGCTCGTTAAAGTGATGGTATGAAAGGTGATTATTAAAACTGCACATACACGGTACACTTGTCGCGCAGTCTGCCAATTCATTTGGTTGCAGTTCTTGAGGAACCATCGTGAAGTGGATTCGATAACGCTTAGCATTGGATGCATTTAAATGGCCTTTTTCGTCATACCAAAGCGGCGCATTCGTTGTGACACACACCTAGTTACTGAAGTTGAAGTGGAACACTTGCATATAAGAGTGGCACACACTGGTACGCACCCAGTAACCAAACTTGGTATCAAAGATGTTCTTCGAAGAACAGCGAAGGTAGAGCGGCACATACTCAATTGTCCAAGTCGGTGTCAAAGACTTTCATTCAACAGCAGCACCACCCCAGTCCCGCATGCAAGGAGACAGACCCGTGTTGGCTAAAAGGTTTGTTGAAGAGTGGCGCCTATGTACAGATTCACTCATACTCAGTCACCCAAGATGGGCAGGTGGTTGCTTTCAAACCCCATTCCCTCAGCACACAGCCCGACGCGCTGCTCATTCAACTACAGACTACCCAGGGAATCAGTGCGGACACCGGTGAGCTAGAAAAATGCATAGGTACATATATAGCCACAGGAAAATGCGTGCAGTACCCAAGAAATGCTAACGCCCTAATAATACCACGAAGAGAGCTCATGCAGTTCAGGAGTATGCCAATATTACGCCACTGATTATCATTACATCCACCACTACATATTGCTCCTGCTCACGAAGAAGTCCGGGATTTTGTCTCACGCATGTTTTGGCTCTTCTCCTTTTTTTTTGTGAGCAGCCGACGTAGGCCAATGCACTGTAGAGCTCAGAACAAGGTAGCAAAGTTGGTCTCAATTGTCGTGGGCGCCATTTTAGTGGGGGCCTATCGCAAGAACTCCGCTGTACATATTGTAAGTTGGAAGGCACGGACGAGGAGCTATATAGAAGCGTATTTACAAGTGAATACGCTCCACTTGTCGAAAAGGAAACAGTCCGCGCTAGCCACTAATCGTCGTCGTCGTCTTTTCACCGCTGGCCTCTTCTTCATCGTAGCCACTGGCCCGTAGCACCACTGCAGGCTTTAAAAGCGCCGTTCTGTTGCAACTAAAAGCCAGGCTCAGAAGCAGTGCAGTAGGCCTTGAGCCTATTAACGTGCACATCAACGAATGACTGAGTAGTACATGAGGTAGAACTGAGGGGAGCAATTTCGTTAAGCACCTTGAGTAAAATCAAAGGCAGTGACCTTCCTCCCCGCTGGTGCACTCCTTCCCCTTGTCGCCTTACCGCTCGCCCTTTGCCTCGTCGCTCGCCCTGGCATGTTGGTCGGTCACCCCGTGGAGCGCCGGCTTCGCCCATTAGCGGCAAAAATTCCGAGTGGCGTCCTCTCGCAAGTGACGTCAATGCCAAGACGCAGCTCGCTCCTGCTCGCTTGGCTGCCGCGCGTGCTCGTTGCCTACATGCATGCTTGGGGTATTCGCGGCTCGAGCCGTGCTTAGGGAAAACTATTTTGGATTATTTCTGCTGCCATGCCTGAACCGCTGTTTTTTCTTCAAAAACGAACGAGTCAAGAAAATTTGCGACTTGGATATCACAAGCTATGTAGCGCAGGAGGGGTCTACTTGTCTTGCAATGCATATATGCCCCGTGTCTCTCTATAAGTTTGCTTAAAAAGAATGTCTAAAAGTTCAACACGCGAATTTATGTGTGATGCTCTTGTAAGCACTCAACATTCTCTGAGTACTCGGGTATGAGAGACATCGTATTTTGCATACAAGAAAACCTTGATATTTGTGTTCAAAATTATCAATCCCTGTTACAAGGAGGCTGCCCAGTGAAGCTTTCATCATGATTCTTATTACTCTGATGAGTTGTTTTATTCAAATGTGGCAACTGCAAGAAGGTCTAAAAGGAAGCTTTAGGCGGGCATTTTGCGGAAAAACGTTTGGTACTACTTTCACCGTTCTCTGAAACAGGCACCCAGAAACGCCTTGGCTGTTAACACGACGGCACATCATGTATAGTATGTATATACTTCACTACTACCATAACAGCAATCCCATGAAAGAACATTTCGGTGTTAAGATCGGGAACCAATCAACTGCAAGCGATGGAATGCGTCATAGTGGCCCACTCTATCTTTTATCGACAATATGGCACACCACTCCGGCAACGGAAGCAACCTGTTACGTAATGTTACGTAATTCCACCTCACATGCCTCTTTTGGGCTTTGCCACGCCCCACTTTCCTTAAATAGCCAGTATACGCCTCCGCCTACCCCTCATCAAGTCATTCTGCTTTACCCCTCTAGTAGGAAATTTTCAATAACAGGTAAATGCTCCAAATGTCATAAATCCCTTTCGGTCAACGCGTACACGCAAATAGTTTCGGCATACTGCTGCGTTTGAGTTTCCTGCTCTTTTTCCTGCTTGCGACCATCCTGCATATTTGTCCAAAAACAAGAAAGGAGCTGACAGATGGAATAGCACACTGTGGTATGAAGTTAGTAAACAGGGATAAGGTGCCCCAGAAAGACTGGCCAACGTTTCGATAGGAGAACGTTTCGATAGGTAATCTCTCTCTTTAAAACCAGCCGCCAGCGAAAACACCCGCACGTGACGTCACGGCACTAACCCTTTAAAACTAACACGCCGAGGATGATGAGGCCGCCTTTGGCGAAGATAGGTCCTCCTATCGAAGCGTTTGCCAGCCTTTCTGATGCAACTTATCCCTGTTTACAAACTTTATACCACATCTTGCATATTTGTGTAGCCAAATGTACCGTCTCTCCTCTCATCATTTGTGTGTCTTTTCTGAACTTTGGCGGTCTGATTCTGCCATTTTCTCGTGTATCGCTACATCCAGTACTTAGCCTTTCTTTATGATTGGCGGGGCTCGCCTAGAAAAGATACTGCCCCTGCTTTGAATTGGCGTCCAACAGGTGTTTCTATATGACGAAGAAATACGTACAGCGAACAAATAAAGCTTTTGAAAAACAAAGCGTGCCGGCGTCGAAGCCTTGTTCACAACGAGGCGAAAAAGGATGAAGTGCCTGTTTAAATAGGTTTTAGCACGTGGCGCAGGCGCCGCGCGTAAGACGGTGTGAGGGCTCCTTCATTTAGATTGAGCGCCTGTCCTGCTGAATATGAGCAAAACGAGAACGAGGGAAAGCAGAAGCCAATGTTTCGACAAGTGGGCTTATATTCTTCAAGTCGACATATCCTCTCCTCGCCGCTGTATTGTTGCGCAAAAAACGTTTATTTACAAATGTTTACAAGTAAGGCGAGCAGCACAGGAGTCCCAGCAGCCGATATGGCGAGGAACCATCTCTACGTCTTCATCGATGCTGGCCAAATGCGACAGACTTCTTCTGTCTCTTCTTCTGCTAGAGTACAGCATCAACGAACGTGTTATACAGCTTTAGCCGAGCAACGTGAATTACATCAATCTAGGCCGGCGTAGAAGGCAGCATTGGCTTGCTGGTGCAATCTCGTACTTCACCTCGGTAACTTGGCGCAGAACACGATAAGGACCGTGGTAACGTGGTAGAAACGTAGCTGATAGACCAATTCGTCGAGTTGGTGACTAGAGGAGCACTAAGGATACGGGAGCGCAATATACAGCCTTATGACGACACTCGTGACAGTCGTGATGCCTGCGACATCATAAGGTGGTCGTGCGCCATGTGACATACAGTGTTCGCCCTTGCAATGGCATCTTGTGCGTACTCCGACGAAATTTGTGGAGTGGATGGGAGTAATGTATCCATGGAGAGTGTCAGTTCACGGCCAAAAAGAAGACAAAGCGGAGAAGAACCAGCAGTACCGTGGTGTGACGTATTATTGTTGAAGGTAACAAAGGGTAATGTAACATCCCAGTCGCGGTGGTTCGTTCCAACGTGCAGTGAGCGAATGCGGGTTATGGTGCGATTCAGTCGTTCGGTGAGAATGTTTGTCTGAGGATGATAGGCGGTGGTGACCTTGTGTTTTGTGGGAGATGAGCGGAGGAGCTCATCGATGAATCGCGACAAGTAGTAAGGACCGCGATCGGTGAGCAGCTGGCGTAGAGCTCCATGATGCTGAATCACATCGCGGAGGAGGAAGTCGGCTACATAGGTACCAGAGCTGGTTGGAAGCGCACGTGTAATAGCATAGCGCGTGGTATGGTCTGTCGCGACAGCAACCCATTTGTTCTCTGATGCTGATGTAGGGAAATGTCCGATCAGATCGAGGGCGACGCGGTATAACAGCTCTACTGGGACATCGATAGGCTGATGAAGACTGGCAGGACAGGTTGGTGGCCTCTTGCGTTGTTGACACAGCTCGCAACTGCGAACATCTGCACGTAGCGATAAAGCCCATCCCAAAGGAAACGACGCCGCACACGATCATAAGTGCACGTTACAGTATGGTGACATGCTGTGGGTTCGTCCTGAAGCTGCCGCAGGACAGTGCAACGAATGTGGTAGGGTACCACCAGCAAGTGCTCAGGACCTTCGGGCTATACATTGTGGCAGTATACAGTTCCACTATGTAAGATAAACATCCGGAACGACTCGTCAGAAGCCCCGGAGCTGAGACGGTCGATGATGGAACGTAACGTCGGATCACGCCGTAGTTCATCGCCGACATGAAGAAAGTCTGAGATGGAAAGAACACAAGCATCGGTGTCAAGCTTGGTGTTGTCAGGCGGATCAGTGGGATATCAGGACAGGCATTCCGCGTCCTGACGTATTTGGCCCGACTTGTGCACGACAGAAAACGAGTACTCTTGCAACCGCAAACGCCAGAGTCCAAGACGGCCTGTAGGATCTTTCAGCGAGGAAAGCCAGCAGAGCTCATGGTGGTCAGTCACTACTTTGAATGGACGGCCAAAGAGGTATGGCCGAATTCTGGAGATGGGCCAAGCAAGAGCAAGGCATTCGTGACGGTAACTGAAAGATTGCGCTCTGGGATAGATAGCAGGCGCCTACCGTACGCTATGACGCCGTCACGACCGTGCTGGTGCAGGGCAAGAACGGCTCCGGTTCCGTATCCTCTGGTGTCCGCCTGAACGTCGTTAGGAGCAAAAGGGTTGAAGTGCGCCAACAGAGGAGAAGTCCTGAGAAGGTTATTAAGTGAAGAAAATGCATGGGCTTCACTACAGCCTCATGAGAAAGGCGTATCTTTCTTGAGAAGTTCAGTTAGTGGGTGGGCAATGTCAGCGAAATGTTTGACAAAACGATGGAAGTAAGAACATACGCCACTCAAGGAGCGAACGTCTTGGGTAGAGGAAGATACGGGAAAAGGCTTCACGGCGCGAATTTTTTCAGAGTCAGACCCGATTTTTACGCCGCAAACAAGGTGTCTCAGCCCTCTTATTTCGCCGCGATCAAAGTGGCACTTGGATGAGTTCAGCTGAAGACTGGCGCGGCGGACCACTTAGAGAATAGACCACAGGCGCAGAATATGGCTGCAAAATGTCGTTGAAAAAACAATAATGTTGTTCCCACCAAAGCTTAGGTGTTTATTGAAGCGAATCTTGTGTAGTGCGTATGTATGTAGCAGCATGCATGAACTTTTAATAATGTTACCGGGGGATGTGGGGAGTGGGTGGAGTGAACTCCTGGTCCTATGAGTAAGTCGGAGACTGACGCATTCGCGCTTGCCCTTAAAGAAATACATGACCTAAGGTCACGAAGCTCTACTTTCTGTACATGCTACCACCGAGATCGAAATTAACCAGCTGCAGCGCAAAATAGAAATGCTTGAAAAAGCCAATGTTGCACGTTTTGCAGACGGGGCTGGGGCGGATGCTCGCACCCTTCGTGTCCTGTCTGACATATTGAAAACGGGTGACAAGGAAATTAAAAGTTTAAGTACCAACGTGAATTCCCTGGAACAAATGAACGCCTCTCTGTCTGTCAGCACCTTCTGGTTGGGCTGACGTTTTAGGTGATGTGAGGCACCAGCTGTCAGAAACTACGAATGGGTGCGTTGATGCGGAAAATAGGCTCCGTTAGTCTAACCTTCACTTTTTTGGCCTAGATGATGACTTTATTGTGAATGGGCCAGTCTCAGAAGATAAGGTAGTGAAATTTTGTTCCGATCCCCTACGCATTTCCGTAACAAGTTCACAAATAGATCGAGCACACAGGATGGGCACGCTTATCAAGGATAAACAAAGTCCTGTCATTGCCAAGTTTGCCTTCTTCAATGACAAAGAACAGGTTTTGTCAAACGAACGTAAGCTTAAGGGATCCGCTTTTCACATACGCGAAGATTTTGCGGTGAAAACGCGACAAGCGCGCCGAAAGCTTCTGGAATACGCAAAGCCCCAAAACAAATCTTTCAAGCTATCCGTGGATAAGCTTCGCATTGACGCTAATACCTACGTTTCTGATTATTCTAACAAAACAATCGTGCTCTTTACGAGATAGGGTGAGGCTAACAGCAGCACGCGTAAGCGGAGTTAGTTAAAGTCGCCATCCTTATCTGTGTCTTTTACATGCATTGGAAGTGTGCTGCCCACTAGGGCTGAGTTGTGTTCTTATTTAGATGGTAGTAATGCTGACATATCAATACTCACCGAGACCTGGCTCTATCCTGACGTAACTATTGAAGAACTCATCCCATATAAGCACAAATATAATATATATCGGTGTGACCGTGTTGGAAAAAGAGGAGGCGGCGTGTTATTAGCAGTGAAAAAGACAATCTTATCGTTTCCCCTTGATACTAACCCTACTATAGAAATAAGTTGGGGTGCATGCGTTACATCTTAGGCTAAAACACTTTTAGGATCATGTGATTGCCCACCGGACACAGATTCTTCTTTTTCTAGGGAACTTCGTGATAACATAGAGCGAGCTACACAACTCTATTCAGCTGACGTAATATACCTTTTTTGGCGATTTCATTTATCCGCTCATTGATTGGTCTACCATTTCTACCACATGTTGAGCCTCATCAGTTTTTCTCGAGTTAAGTCTTCACTAGAACACAAGTTGTTAACCAATTTAACCGGGGTACTAAAATATTGGACCTGGTTTTAACGACTGCACCAGAGACTACTGGTCCGATTTCTTACATAGAAGGATTTAGTGACCACAAACTCCATAATTTGCAAATAATACTACATTTAGCTTTTACAGATTCAGCGACTAAAACTCTTTGGGATTATAACCGTGGTAGTTACGATAGTTTCAACACCGAACTAGAAGCTTTTCATAATGAACCTTATCTGCCGTCGTTTGGCTCATGAAGCTCAAGCACGCTATGCTCGCAGACTTTTTGTGGCTATAAAGGGAACCCAGGGGCACGTGACAGCTGCACGTGTGTTATCGCGTGAAATGGCCTGGCAGCCTTTGAGAGTGATTTTGGTTGATCGGAGCAGACGCTGAATCGACGCAGCCTCCACGTGCGATGGTTTCGCGTTGCCCCTGACGCGAAAAAGAAATTTTGGCCTTGGCTGAGCTTGAAGATCAGACTGAGGGAACCAGGCGTTTTCTCGTATTGCAGCTGGAGTAGATGAGCTATCGCTGAAAAATAGCACTTCAGTACACACAACATACTTAACTGCTTTTGATGGTGCCAAAACGTTGTGGGGCTATATTGATTCAATACTAACGTATTGCCGACGACAGTCATCGTCGATGCGTCTTTCGGGCTCTCTTAAAAACGATTCTCCGCCACGAAGCCTGCACGTGGACTCCGAAATGAATGCCGCGCCAGTGCATAAGAACCGAACTTCTCTGTCGAGCGTTTTCTGTACATGTTGCACCAGCTTGTGGCACTGCCGCGGAGGCGCGCAAAACTTCCTAGGCGAGAAGGAGGGTGGTCTACCGCCAGCAAGGCCTCTGAGAATTGTTTCCTCACTTCCTGCACACGCAAATACTAATGCCTGCTTGCAGTTCCCGTAAAAAAAAATAATGGGGTTTTACGTGCCAAAACCACTTTCTGAATATGAGGCACGCCGTAGTGAAGGACTCCGGAAATTTCGACCACCTGGGGATCTTTAACGTGAACCTAAATTTAAGTACACGGGTATTTTCGCATTTCGCACCCATCGAAATGCGGCCCCCTTGGCCAGGATTCGATCCCGCGACCTCGTGCTCAGCAGCCTAACACCACAGCCACTGAGCAGCCACGGCGGGTACAGTTGCCGTTAAGACGACCACCATAGCCGCCTGCAGTATTTATTAAATAAAACTGTATACTTCACACAGTGAACAAGTTTTTCTCTACGCCGTTCCTGGATGGCGCCACGTACTGCTAAACGCGTTCCACGTTAGAGCCCAGATAAGCAGGAAAATGAACCGCAAACTGAGCAAGAAGAAAGTTTCGCTTTAAATGCACAGCGTTTTTTGCGTATTTTCATGCCAAGGCTCCTCGGCGCACCGAAGCCAGTCGACAATTTTATAGCGAAGATTGCTTATTGAGTCTGAGGCAACTTTTTCTATGCATCTGGCTTCTAACACCGAACGTGTTAAACGGGAACATGGCGCCATATTGCAATGGTTCTGCGAAGAACTAGTTTACAGTTTGCAGCCTCAAGTTTTATGCAATAATTACTCTGGATAACTGTGGCGCTAGTTCCTACGGGAGGTAGAAGCAGGGTTATTCAACCAGCACGGGAATAATGGTTAGTACATTATATGCTTAAACATCGTAATCTGGGTTTGAAACGGAATTGAAATTTTTCAAACTCTACATTTCCAAAAAGTATGGTCTTATAAATAAGTAAATAGCCACGAAATTATTCGACGGCGACATTTCAACCGACCTCACAACTCTAAGACGAAGTACACCCTTTAGAGTGTATATTTGCTAGACAAAAATAATTATCATCTGCCTTGCTGGCGTTTCCTTTCTTGAAAACGCTGCGCTCGCTACTTTCCTGCCGAGAATTATCTGTCATATTGACAACGCGCATGCCGTTCGAGCTCGCAGCGTTTAAGCAAGAAAATTTAGACAAGACAGGTGACGACAGGTGAGAGACAGGTGACAAGAGACAGGTGACACGGGGCGGCACGAACTCTGGAATTATTTAAATCGTTCGCAAAGTACCTTGTCAAATACTTGATGGCGGAGTCGCAATGGAACAAATGCGCGTGTTCGAGCCCTTGACATGTCGCAAGTGTATGTATTTGTATGTACACTTTATTTGCACAAAAACTAAATACAGCTTTGCTGGGGTAAAGTTGGGAAATAAACTGGTCGTAGCACCTTGACCAGTCCCAACTACCGTAAATACAAAAAAGGAGCAGCAGAGCGGAAATACAGTTTTCCAGCGTACTTACAAATTCAAGCACCACAAGATATCATGCTTCCGCATCGCAAATCAGGCGAGGAAGAAAAAAGAAAAGAAAAAACAACAAAACCAAGATGTGAGCATGCAAGCAAAAAACGTACAATATCTCACTGCACTTGATAACCATATAGGCATTGTACAACTCCTATATGAGAGAAAAAAAAATAAAGAATATCAGGAGGAGAACAACTCCCAATAATATTTTATTTTAAATAAGATCATTTAATAACAGTGGTAGCCTGGAGCACTGCCTTTGTGATCCATAGTTTGTGCACGATATTGGTACGCGCCAGTACTCTGGCATTCTCGTACTTTATGGAATTTCATGTAGATTCAAGATAGCCACAAAAGTAATGTAGTTTACGACTTTGTCTGTCTGTACGCGTCGTTTGAGAGAGAAGAAAATAAATACTGTTTTCTGTGAAAAATAGTGGCAAGCATTTCTGTCTGCCCCCCTCCCTTTGTTGCTGGTTTATTTTGTTTATTCATTTTTATTTTTATTATTATTTTTGTTTAGCTTTGCTGCTTCGTTGTTTTTTAATGGAACGATAATAGCTTTCTTACAGGTTCCGGGTATTTTCCCCGATAACTAAATTTTGTTATTAAATTTAAAAGGGCTTTAAGGCAGGTTCTGAAAGATTGCCTAACACTTGATAATGTATTTTACCAGCGCTACGTGCGGTCTGTTTACCAGTGGACAGTACTTAGTCGATTTCTTGCACGGTAATTAAGGTATTGTATGCTTCATTTCTACTGCCATTTATCGGTAGTCTGTTTCTCTGCTGTATTTTTGAATTTTAGAACTGATTCTGTTTAGCGTGATCGACTGCATGCTACCCAGAAATATTCTCCCAATATGTGTGCCTTTTCTTGTGTGCTTCTCTGCATACGGGGTTCTGTGAGAAGGGGAAGTGTGAATGGGGATTAGCAGTTATTTTGCTTTCGTACCTTCTCCCACATTTGTATTGATGTGGTTCAGCTGTGTATAGAGGATACGTAGCTTCGCCATGAAGACTGCGGCGGATATGTTGAGCTTTAGCTCTCGCTTTTTAAAATTTATAAAATTTTTGCTGTTGGATATCTGAGCAATGTTTCCCAGGCTTTGTTTTCCTATTTTTCGCTTCTCTACATTCTTGAGTATACCACATTTTGTTATATTGTTTTACTACTGCGCAGGACTGAGGTATAGCTAGGTGTGCAGTGTCAATAATACAGTTTGTGAAAGGTGCATTCACATCGTCTTTGCTCAGAATATTTGAGACTATTTTTTAAGGGTGGCTGTTTCTTGAAACCCTACCCACTATGCTAAATGGAGCTTCCACCGACGTGCTTTTGTTAGTATTACTTCCGATGAGGATCTTAAGCTGATCAGTACAGGTACTTGATCGCTTCCATATGGGTTGTCTAGGACATCCCATTTTAAGTACGTAAAAGTAGAGGGGGAACTAAAAGACAAATGAATACAGTACATTTTTTTTGAGTAGGGTCAACAATAAGTTGGTTTTCCGATGTTTAATAGGCAGCGGTTATCACTCAGTATACGAGCCTCAATAACTTGGCCTCTTGAATCGGTTTTGGCACTACACTAAACCTAGAGTGCGCGTTAATATCTCCAACTAACAAATCCGGCTCTAGTAACTGTCCTAAAACGTTTTCCCATTCATGTATAGTTACTCGAAGATGTGATTCCAGGTATACATAGCATATTGTAATTATTTTGTATGTGTGCAGGAAAGCTACCACAGCTTCTATATTAGATTTGAGGTGATATTATTTAGCGGCGACCCAATTTTTAAGTATAGTAGCAACATCGCTTGAGAGCGTCCTCGCGTGCTCTCGGTCGCCGTGGGACACTGTATACTTTTTGAGAATGTTTTCATTTTTAGAGCTTAACTTTGTTTCTTGTAACACAGGACCACAGATGAGAGTGTGGCTAGTATGTCTTTAATGCCATTGAATTTATGCAAAAGTCGCATGGACTTCCAGTGTATGAAAGTCATTTTTTATTATATCTGTGGAGTCAAGAGGATCTAGGTTATGTTTTCAGTACCCTTTGTCCGAGGCCTTTTTTTATGACGATCCAAGGAGCGATCCGCCCAACGTCAACGGCACAGGGCTGCTTTGACTTGTGTCCATCGTGTACACAGATACACTGGACGTCCGTGCTGGACGCACGGGTACGTTGAAGTTGGGCCTCACCGTGTGAAGAGAGGCGTTGTGGCCGGCTGGGCTGCGTGTCGGGATGGCCTGCTTTCGAGGGAGTGGCGTAACGCCAGCAGCGCCCACTGTGGGCGCGGAACGCCGTGCCCGAGCCTCACTGTGTGTGACCTGGGCAGGCTCTGAATGCCGCGGTGTTGCCGCACCGTGTTGCAGCACAACGGAATAGTCTTTTTTTTTGTGCCAACGAAAGCCGCTTCCGCACTTCTCTGAAATTGATATATTTCTTCAGTTTGAGTGGGATGATGTCTTTTCGTTGCTTCCATGTTGGACAGGCATGCTAGTAAGCACGATGAGTGCGCTCACAGTTTATACAGTGGTGCAATTCAACTTCGCAGTTGTGTGAAGGGTGGTCTTCGGAAGCACACTAATCGCGTCTTGTTTAACGCCGGCAGTTCTGTGAGACGTGGCCGTACCTTTGGCATTTGAAACAGCGTCGCTGGTGGTGTATGAAGGGTTGATGTTTCAGTTTTGTGTGGCCTACCTCCACAGAGTCAGGCAATATGCTCAATGCGAATGTTAGGACGAAGTGCTTTGTTTCGATTTTCTTGTTTTGCGGTCTGATTTTATTCTGTACAGATTTGTGACATTTTGTTCTTTTATTCCGTTTAGGGGTTCTTCTTTTGTCACGTACATTAAGTCATCGTCAGAAATACCACCACGAACGGTACTATGTAATTGATGAGGGCTGATACCTATAGGTATGTCACCAAAGGCTGTTACTCCTGAAAGTTTATCGTACTGATGTGACTACAACAATTAAAAAAGAACGTCCCCATTTGCTAGTTCCTTCATTATATACCATTGTTCAATGGTGTCGGTGAGGCTCCTTGTAACACAGAAAAGAGAGACATGTGCAGTAATTTATTTGTTCTATATGCATCACATAGAATCTAGGAAAGTTGCTTTTGTTCTTCACGAAGAACTGAGCAGTGTGCGAAGAACTAAGCATAAAAATTTAGCTTTTTTCGGCGACGGTACCAGCCGCCCACCAGGCAGCCCTACCGGGGCACGGGACAGGAGCTTGAAATCAAGACCAGCTCACGCCAGGTGTATATCGCGGCAATCACACAATATGGCATATCTCAGGGTAGTTAGCCAAACAAGGTTAGCCCTAGCCGCAAGGAATAGAAAAAACAAGAGAGAGAGGACAGGAGAGTAGAGAGAAAGAAGATAAAAGTGAAAGATTGAGAAGAGGACAGGGAAAAGTTTAATGCCAACTTTTCCCTGCCGAGCCAGGCCGGAGGCGCCGTCTGTGGGAAGCAGAGGCCGAAGACTTGTGTTGCCTCCACTGAGGGGCCTTAATGGTCCGAACACCCGGTGTCGGCTAAACCCCCAGACTACCCCTTTCCACAGATACGGCTAAGCCGCGCTCGGCTACACGCGGGAGCGTACAACCATGTGCTCGGGTACGTGGTCTCGCAACGCACCAAACGCCTACTTACGCGGGCCTCTCTGCTGGGCACAAGAGAAATCGTAAGACAACTATCTGACGGCACATTTTATTAAAAAAAAAGTTCCCGCTTATCCTACCTTCGAATTCCTTGCAATCATAAAGGACGCCCTAAAGGTATTGGCGAAGCAGGAGAAGCTCGACAACAAGACACCGCCCTCCTTGGCCCCACTTATTGCAATAGCCACATGCCTTTACTACTGCCCAACGTACACATACCAGGTAATCCAGACGGTCCCATTGTTTCCGACGTAAGAACAGTCACAGAAAATACCTGTCGTTAGGCGGACACTATAATAAAATTTGCTTGAAGACTTGAACTTAATGCTTGAAGACTTGAAGACCTAATAAGACTTGAAAATTTATATACCGATCAGCCTACTGTCCGTTGCCTACAAAGTATTTACTAAGGTAATCGCAAATAGGATCAGGAAAACCTTAGACTTCTGTCAACCAAAGGACCAGGCAGGATTCCGTATAGGCTACTCATCAACAGACCATATTCGCACTATCAATCAGCTAGTTGAGAAATTTGCGGAATATAACCAACCGTTATATATAGCTTTCATTGATTACGAGGAAGCGTTTGATTCAGTCGAAACCTCAGCAGTCATGGAGGCATTGCGGAATCAGGGTGTAGACGAGCCGTATGTAAAATTACTGAAAGATATTGTTACGATATCATCGAGCGATGCTCAGGAAACGAGCCGCCGCGAGAACGACGATGAAGTTGGTCGGGGCGCTTGGCGCAAAGGAACGGTTCTGGTCAAGTAGCTGGCGGTTTTCTTTTAATCTGTGTGTTTTACGTAATTGGTTTAGACCTTTTGTTTAATGTCTGATAAGCTTCCAGAGTAATATCCTATTTCTTGGCAATGTCACTCTCATCGCCAGGCCAGGAGGTTTCCTCCTGGTCGGCTTCTGTTCCTAACTCTGATCTGCCGGTGGAGCTTTTCTTACGCAGTGGGACGAGCAGCGTACCTGTGGCTTTGGTTCCAAGTGATGGCGGGGTGATTCGCATGAAGAATCCCAAAGCAATACAACCCGAACTCCGGATGGCCTCGGCCAATTTTCAACAAATCACCGAGGTTCGACAGTTTGGCCGAGGGGGCATTCTTTGCTGCTCGTCAGACCAGGCTTGTGTTCAAGATTTGCTGAAGTGCGGTGTTTTTGCGACACATCCGGTGAGCAGTTTCAGTCCTCATCACCTTGCATGTACCAAAGGCCTAGTCCGCGGTGTCGACATAAGTCTATGTCCGGCAGAAATCTTGGAAATGTTTTCAGCGGCAGGCGTGATTTCTGTGTATCGTTGCAGCCGTGTCGTTGATAATAAGCGCATGCCCACTGAAACACTCATAGCTAATTTCGCTGGAATAAACCGCCCATCGGAAATCAAGGTATGGCCACTTATATACCGAGTTGAGCCTCTATCACCTCGCCTCCTTCAGTGCCTAAAGTGCTGGCGGTTTGGGCACTCGATAAAAGCCTGCAGGTCAAACACACGATGCCGAATTTGTGGAGAAGGCCATCATTCAAATGATTGTTCTTTCCGAAATGAGTCTTGCTGCCTTTGCAGTGGTCCCCACCCCGCAAATGAACCTAATTGCCCTGCAAGGGCAAAAGAAATGCAAATCCTCGAAATAATTGAAAGACGTCGATGCTCTCGTCGGGAGGCCATTGGAGAAATTCAGAGCAGTTCTCAAGGGTATGTTGGTATAACAGCCCGTCAAACATTGTCTATGGAGAACTCAATCTCTGAGGCTGTGGCAGCTTCCGTAGAAAAGGCATTGGAGAAAGCAATGGAGCGCATCATGACAAATCTCACCGACTCCCTTGGTCACGTGCTGTCTTCACAACTAACTCCGTGGCTTCAACTAACTAATAAACCCAATATTGAGGATCCGGTGTCGGGTCTACCGCGGAGTCCACCTATTGAAATATCGACCGCGCAGCCATTCACAAATAACGATTCACCAAAGCCATCAACTCCTGAGAAAGTCGACCAAATCTGTCTCTCCGACACAGATGGGGTGGAAAATCAAGATGTAGATATGGACCCCCGATCTCTTAAATGAACAAGGTCACCGACAGAGGAAAAATCTAGCTCTCCCATCAACTCCAAAGCAAAAAAGTACGTTAGAGAGACTCCGACTAAGAAGGACTTCTTAAAAGAGAATGTTTTAGACCAAGCAATCTCTGCTGCTCGGATTTATTCACCATAGGAACCTTAACAGTAATTCAGTGGAACTGTCGTTCCATACTTTTGACCGCAACAGATTTATTATAACTTCTTTCTACATACTCTCCAGATATTATTATTTTAGAGGAAACTTGGCTTGCTGCTGGTCAATCTTTTCATCTAAAAAATTTCCGATGTTTTCGATTGGATCGCCCATCCCGAGGCGGTGGTTTAGTGTTGTTTGTCTCATCAAAAACCTGCCACAGAGCTACTATAACATGCCAGATAATGTCCCCAGACTGTGAAATCCTAGCACTTAATATAATACTACCTGGTTGCACACCTTTTTCTATAATTAACACGTACTTCCCCGCTGGAGTACAAGATACCCGTTATCTAGATACCTCTATTGCTCGCAGTCAGAAGAACATCATACTAGTGGGAGATTTTAATTCTCATCATGTATCGTGAGGTTTCCGAACGGACACTTGTGGCAAACGCCTGTGGGATTGGGTCTTAATGAATCATTTCTCCTGCTTAAATTCGAGAGCACATACTTTCGTGCGTGGTCAGTCGCGATCTGCCCTACATCTTACGTTTGCTACGCCGAGCATGACAGTCACCTCCTGGAAGACTGTAGATTCTGGAACTAACAGTGATCACCTTCCTCTAATTTTTGAACTGCTTACTCCGTTAACTAGTATAAATACTAATATGCGTACTTTTGTTAACTACGAAAAATTTTAAAATACTTTAAAATCAGCTTTACAAGCCCAGAAGGGCATGGAGATGGATATTAAAGCAATGAGCCTATGTTCAATAATAAAACAGTCATCAAAAAAAAGCTAAATTTGCTGCGAAATCTTATAAGAATGGATCATATTGTTCCTGGTGGAATTCTGAGTGCGAACGAGATTTAAGACGGAGAAAAGCTGCATGAAAAAAGCTTTTATACAACCAGTGTCCTGTTAATTGGGCTGAATATACATATATAGCTACCACATTTAAACGAACAGTCTCAAAAGCTAAGGAGGATTACGATTCCAGGCACTACACATACCTTTCGAAGTCTGGCAATAAAAAAGCCCTGTTTAAATTTCTTCGATCTCGCAAAGCTATACCGGCCCCCGTGAAAGTCGAATCTGTCGTTCTATCAACAAAATAATTATCAGAATCACTTGAAAAAGTTGCTCAAGGACATGCGCGACGTTTCATACATCAATTGCCGATAAGACTAGAGAAACCTCCCTTGGTAGACGACTTTGTAGCAGTAACAGCGACAGAGCTTGAAGGCATTATTAATTCTTTGCCGGCGTCAGCCCCCGGTCCAGATGACATTACAACAGGAATGCTAAAAGTTTTATTTGATTATGCGCCTCAGGACCTACTTAACATAATAAATTTCTCTCTCAAGAATTCATGGGTTCCAAGAGAGTGGAGAGTAGCTAAAATTATCCCACTATTAAAGAAAAAATCATCCGGACTTGACTTAGAAAACCTAAGACCAATTTCTCTTACCTCAAATGTGGTCAAATTAATAGAAAGGGTTCTTTATGGCCGTATAACAAATTTTAGCAGGATGATAACCTTCTCAGTCCTTGTCAGACTGGATTTCGTCCGGGCGACTCCATATGGTGCGCCCATGTAGATTTAGAGAGCCGCATTAAACTTGCTCGCCGCGAACGAGAGTACGCAGCTTTGGTGACGATAGATTTAGTAAAAGCATACGACTCTGTAGAACATTCCATTCTATTCGATAAGCTTCATTCTACGAATTTCCCGAAATATATAACCGCTTGGATCTGTGAATTTTTAAGGGATAGATAATTTTATTGTTACCAACACGGTATTTCCACCTCTAAACACAAGAAGACAAGAGGTGTACCAAAGGGTTCCGTTCTTTCCCCTATATTATTTAACATTTTGCTAAGCACCATTCTGTTGTCTCCGGAACTACATGTTTATGTTTATGCGGACGATATCGCATTTTTTTCCTCCTCAAGCAATATACATTCTCTAAACAGTCGTTGCAAAATTAATTAGGAATGCTGGAGATATGGCTAGAGAGATTGAGTATGTCATTAAATATTAGCAAAAGTGCGGTCTTAGTCTTCCCATTAACTGCACAAGTGCATATATCTTTGCAATACCGACAGGAAATCATTCCTCAAGTTGACGAAGTCAGGTACCTTGGTGTTATTCACGATGGCAAACTCACCTGGCGCAGTCACATTGAACATATTAAAACAATGGCAGAACGAGCCGTAGCTATGCTTCGCCGGCTCAGCCACCGCCGCTCTGGACTACGCAGGGATACCTTACTGATTATTTATACAATGCATGTTCGGCCCATATTAGAATTTGGCTGCGTAATATTTTCCGGTTGCCCCGCCTACAAAATTAAATCTCTGATACTTTTATTAAGAGAAGCTCTACAGTCATGCCTCGGGCTTCCTAGATTTGTTGCCAACGCTGTTTTATATCAGGAAGCCCATATACCCACACTAGATTGCAGATTCCGCATGCTTACGGTTCAGACATATTGAAAAATTTATGAGTTTTCAAGAAGGAGTACGCAATATGCGTTTATCAATGAACCATCTGAGTTTTTTCAGGTATCTTGGTCAAGATTCCACAGTCCTCAGATATTATTTCTGCAAGCACAGTTACAACAATTGGATGTGTCCATACGCCATGTTGGTCATTCAAATAATGACTTAACAGACCTCAAAATTGAGTTCGAGGACAAATTTCCGAATCATGCTAAACTGTTGCCAAGGCGACATTTAATTAATATCTTATACGACCTCCTATACCAAATAACCACAGAAAATATAATAGCCACTGACGCTCCTGTGTGCAATGAGAAGGCGGGAGTGGGGATCTTCTCTTAATCTCTACAATGGTCTTACTCGCATCGCCTTCCCGATTTCACGCCTATATTTCAAGCAGAATAATTAGCGATTATATTAGCGTTACAAAAACTTGCCCAAAACGACCCATTAGCTGTTATTGTGACCGACTCGCTATCGGTATGTGCAGCACTGACTGCATCTTTAGGTACAAGAATTCAAAGAACCTTTCGTTCGATGGCACATCCGTACTTACGGAAAGTATGTTTGCTTTGGGTACCGGGACATCATGGGTTACACTTGAATGATATGGCCCATTCACTCGCACGAGCATCCATCAACGACCCTATCATATCTGTTTTGCCGACATCAGCTTATGTCACCGCGGCTAGGTACAGAAATTTCGCTATATCTCAAAACTCTGCAACATCCATACTAACACCGTCTTCTGATTTCCACCATCTTAGTTTCCCATGGAATAATAATTGGTGTCCTTCAACACAATTGGAAGTTTGTTTTACAAAATTGAGATGCCGTATACCTCCTATAAATTTTTACTTACAAAGGTCTGGTCTCGCTATGTCCCCTCTATGTTCTTTTTGCAGTGCACCTGAAACTATCGAACATTATTTTCTCTCCTGCCGCCGCTTTATAAGACAAAGAAAATTATTAGTACACTCATTAACCAAACTTGGGCTATCGCTAACCTCACCAACCATTCTTTCTTTTGGTGCGACCTCACTGGGATCTAGCCACAGGGATGCTTTTTTTGCAATTTACAATTTTATTAGAGATACAAGAAGAGTACCTCGCTGACTTTCTAAAATTTGCAATATTTTCTATTATTTCATTTATTTACGTTAACTTATTTTATCAAAATTCTTCACAATATTTTCATCACACGTCTAAATTACAGTTCTAGTCTCACGCTCCACAATTTAAATCTAGTTTGGCTTTACTTCTAAGCATACGAAAAACCGCCTGCTTCTTGGCCAATTCCCTATAGTGGGTATGCGCCACTGTCTGGGACACAAGACAAGACAAGAGTGTCGGCCTGGCTGCCTGGCTCCAGTGTATATAGCCTGTAAATAGCCTCTTCTGTTTGTGTCTTTCCACACGCAACATTCTGGAGGAGGTCAGCGATCCCCGTTCTCACCACGGAACTCAGAAGTGGTCGGCACACCGAGCTTGTCACGATGCCTCCCGGTGACGCGCCCACCTCTGCAACGGCTTCGACTTGTCCCACTGCTCCAATCGTCACGGTCGCCCCACATCACGACCCAGGTGTGTTCTCTGGCCTGGAGGGCCAGGATGTTGACCACTGGATCAAACTCTATGAACACGCCAGTGCTAATAACAGGTGGGACCCAACGATTATGCTCGCCAATGTCATCTTTTATCTCGGTGGCACCCCACGCGTGTGGCACCAAACACATGACGACGAGATAACCAGTTGGGACAATTTCAACGAGAAGCTACGGGAACTGTTCGGCGACCCAATTGGGCGCAAGGCTGCCGCGAGAAAGGCTCTTGCGTCCCGTGTTCAGTCATGTACGGAGCCGTACGTTTCCTACATCCTCGACGTCTTGGCTCTCTGCCGCAAAGCTGACGATGCTATGTCCGTAGCCGATAAAGTGTCACATATTCTAAAAGGCATCGCCGACGACGCTTTCAATTTGCTTGTCTTTGGCAACGTCTCCACTATCGACGCCATCACCAAGGAATGCCGTCGCCTTGAACAAGCTAAGAGCCGCCGTATCACACACTACATAACGCGGCTACACAACACTGCTGCTACGTCGACATGTGAGGGTCGACCACGTCAGACCACCACCTGTGACGACGTCACCCGTATTGTTCGCCGCGAACTCGAGGCCACCTGTTCGCCAGCTTTCTCCACGATGCCTCCCGATTGCGATGATCCACCATTGCGATGATCCAGGCCGTCCTCCGACAGTAATTTGAGAACACGGGTCTGAACTCCGTGTGTTCCAGGTCTCAACCCAGCGTTCCCCAGTTCTCTAGCGGCCCTTCTCTTCCTCGGCAGTCCTTTTCCGCCACATCTCACCGCAACCCGTCAGATTGGCGTGCCCCTGATGACCGGCCGATCTGCTTCCACTGCTGTCGCATCGGCCACGACTGCCGCAACCGATGGCCACCACCTCCTCGGACATACACCGCCGCTTATTCCCACACCTTTGGACCTTCCGTTCCCTATACCACCCGCCATGAATCCACTGCCGCTGATTCTCTTGCTCCGAACCTTCGGTACAGCCGCTCGCCCTCACCTCGACGCCATCAGTCTCGTTCGCCCCAACCCCGTCACTTGTCTTCACCGCCTATCGCCTAACGGACCCAGCCGGAAAACTAGGCACTGCAGCTTCTGGAGGTGAAGCTGCGTTGTCGACCCTGCCCTCAAATCCTCTGCTCACGTTACCCACAAACCGAAACCTTCTTGACGTTGACGTTGACGGCTATCCTGTCACGGCACTCATCGATACAGGAGCACATATTTCAATTATGAGTGGTACCTTCCGACGACGACTCAAAAAGCTCCTCACTCCAGCGTCGGCACGCGTCGTCCGCGTTGCGGATGGCGGTACTGTGCCTATCATCGGCATGTATACGGCACGCGTCAGCATCGCCGGCCGCCACACTCCTGTCCTCTTCACCGTAATTTCTCATTGCCCCCACGACCTCATTCTCGGCCTCGATTTTCTCTCCGCACATTCTGCTCGTATTGACTGCTCTTCTAGTACCCTTCGCCTTGAGTTGCCGATGCTCGCGCAACCTTCTGACGCACCCTACTGCCGCTTACGTCCCACCGGCATTCTTCGCCTGCAGCCAAAGTGAATAGCCTACATTGAACTGTTGTCTTTCCCACCAGTTCCTGATGACGAGTACCTCGTCACTCCTCTGCCCGACATCCCAATACAGTATGACGTCACCGTGCCTCACAGTATACTTAATATTACTGGGAACCGCACTCGCATGCCTGTCTGTAACTTTGAATTGGCAAAGCAAATTCTACCGCAAGGTATTCGCCTTGCCACCGTTGATTGTCTCGGCGACCAATACGTGGCAGCGTTATCGACCGATGGCTCTCGCGAGCTTAGCAGTCCCCTCGCGCCAGCCTCGGGTGCCGATGCCAATATAAAGAAAATGGTTGCGACGGACCTGTCCTCGGCGCAGGCTGAAGAGCTTTGCCAAGTATTATCGTCCTACCGAGATATTTTCGACATCGACGATCGCCCTTTAGGCCAGACGCTCGCGGTCAAGCATCGGATTCTTACTGGTGATGCTACGCCTATTCACCGACGACCGTATCGAGTTTCTGCGTCGGAACGCCGAGTAATTCAAAACGAAGTCAACAAAATGCTAGATAAAAACATCATTGAGCCTTTTTCCAGTCCCTGGGCGTCACCTGCGGTGTTGGTTAAGAAGAACGACGGCACGTGGCTCTTCTGTGTAGACTACCGTCATCTGAACAACATTACTAAGAAGGACGTCTACCCGCTCCCACGTATAGACGACGCCCTTGACTGCCTGCACGGTTCCAGCTATTTCTCGTCTATTGATCTTCGTTCGGGATACTGGCAGATTGCTGTTGACGAAATGGACCTAGAAAAAACCGCGTTCATCACACCTGATGGCCTATACCAATTTAAAGTAAGGCCGTTTGGATTATGCAACGCCCCTGCCACCTTCGAGCGTATGATGCACTCCTTGCTCCAAGGTTTCAAATAGTCCACATGTCTCTGCTACCTCGACCACGTCATCATCTTCTCGCTCACATTCGGCACTCACCTTGAGCGTCTAACGGCTATACTTGATGTATTTCGAAAGGCGAAGCTGCAACTTAACTCGTCCAAATGTCGTTTTGGCCACCGGCAAATTACTCTTCTGGGCCATCTCGTTGACGCTTCCGGAGTACAGCCTGATCCCGACAAAACTCGCGCTGTCAGAGAGTTTCCGGTTGCGAAGACAGCCACAGACGTTCGAAGTTTTGTAGGGCTATGCTCGTCGTTTTATTCAAGATTTTGCGGCAATTGCTAGACCCCTCACTAATCTTTTGAAGAAAGGCGTACAATTTTCGTGGGGTACTGCAGAAGCCGCCGCCTTCTCTCGTCTCGTTACTCTTCTCTCCTCACCACCCATTCTCGCCCACTTCGACCCTGATGCCGCTACAGAATAGCGTACAGATGCCAGCGGTCATGGCGTAGGTTCCGTATTAGCCCGGCGTCAGCGTGGCCAGGATCGCGTTATTGCTTATGCGAGCCGCCTCCTCACACCATCGGAGCCCAACTATTCCATTACGGAACGAAAATTCCTTGCTGTAGTCTGGGCGGTTGCGAAGTTCCGTCCTTACCTTTACGGTCGCCCTTTTTCCGTAGTCACTGACCATCATGCTCTCTGCTGGCTTTCTTCGCTAAACGATCCTACAGGCCGGCTTGGTCGATGGGCTTTGAGGCTAGAAGAATTTTCATGTTCCGTGGTGTACAAGTCTGGCCGCCTGCACCAAGACGCTGACAGCTTGTCGCATTACCCTGTTGACGACTCTGACTCCTCTAACATCGCCAGTGCTTCTTGCGTGTTCTCTGTATCACAGCTCCTTCATTTCGCCGATGAGCAGCGCCGTGACACCTGCATCAAAGAACTCATCGACCGTTTTGAGCACTGTCCGGCCGATGCTACTCTACGCCTCTTCGTCCTCCGCGACGGTGCTCTGTACCGTCGTAACCTTCATCCGGATGGCTCTGAGTTCCTCCTTGTAATACCTAAACACATTCGCTCCACCGTTATAGAAGAGCTCCACGACGCACCAACGGCAGGACATCTCGGCGTATCTCGAACCTATGAGCGTGTACGTCGCCGACTTTTCTGGCCGGGTCTTGCCCGCTCCGTACGACGTTACGTGAATTTTGCCGTTACATGACGTTGTGAAGTTCGCCAAGGACGCAAGAAGCCTTCCCAGCTCCCTGCTGGTTACCTGCAGCCGCTCGACATTCCTGCCGAGCCCTTTCATCGTGTCGGCTTAGACGTTCTCGGCCCATTTCCGGAATCTACATCAGGGAACAAGTGAGTTGTAGTGGCGGTGGACTACGCGACCCGCTACACCGTAACCCGTGCTCTTCCGATCATTTGCGCAACTGATGTTGCGGACTTCTTCCAACATGATATTTTGATGCATGGTGCTCCGCGTCAATTGCTAACAGACCGTGGCCGTACGTTTTTGGCCAAAGTCATCGACGACATCATGCGTGCATGCTCAATACGGCACAAATTTACCACCTCCTACCATACCCAAACGAACGGCTTCACTGAGCGCTTGAATCGCACCCTTACAGACATGCTATCCAAGTACGTTGCCGACGACCACCGTGACTGGGACCTGGCTCTACCTTACATTACCTTTGCATACAGCTCTTCCTCTCTCGAAAGTGCTGGCTTTTCCCCGTTTTACCTCTTGTATGGCCGCGAATCAACGCTACCACTGGACACTGTGCTTCCGTCCGCCACAGCTTCAACTAGCGATTATGCCCGTGATGCAATCGCCCATGCTGACCACGCTCACCAACTTGCGCGCGCTCGTCTACAAGCGTCTGAACACAAGCAGAAGCAACGCTACGACCTCTGTCACCGTGATGTCCATTTTGTGCCCGGCAGCCGCGTGTTGCTTTGGTCACCTTGGCGTAAAGTTGGCCTATGTGAAAAACTCCTTTCTTGTTACACAGGACCATATCGCGTGCTCCGCAAAGTGACCGATGTCACCTACGAAATCGTTCTAGCCACGCCCACTACGTCCTCTGCTGTGAGAACCAGTGACATTGTCCACGTCGCCCGACTCAAGCCCTACAACTCTCCACGCGCCTTGGATATTTAACATCACCGTGACGGTGCTTTTGCCGCCGGGGGGGTAGTATTACGATATCATCGAGCGATGCTCAAGAAACGAGCCGCCGCGAGAACGACGATGAAGTTGGTCGGTGCGCTTGGCGCGAGCGAGTGTCGGCCTGGCTGCCTGGCTCCAGTATAAATAGCCTGTAAATAGCGTCTTCTGTCTGTGTCTTTCAACACGCAACAATATCTATAGCGGCTCCACAGCCTCCGAAGACCTCCATAAAGACAGCAACAAAATCTCAATAAAGAAAGGCGTCAGGCAGGGAGATACGATCTCTCCAATGCTATTCACAGCGGGTTTACAGGAGGTATTCAGAGACCTGGATTGAGCAAAATTGGGGATAAGAGTTAATGGAGAATACCTTAGTAACTTGTGATTCGCTGATGATATTGCCTTGCTTAGTAAGTCAGGGGACCAACTGCAATGCATGCTCACTGACCTGGAGAGGCAAAGCCGAAGGGTGGGTCTAAAAATTAATCTGCAGAAAACTAAAGTAATGTTTACCAGTCTCGGAAGAGAACAGCTGTTTACGATACGTAGTGAGGCACTGGAATTGGTTAGGGAATACACCTACTTAGGACAAGTAGTGACTGCGGATCCGGATCATGAGACTGAAATAATCAGAAGAATAAGAATGGGTTGGGATGCGTTTGGCAGGCATTCTCAGATCATGAACAGTAGGTTGCCATTTTCCTCAAGAGAAATGTATAAAGCAGCTGTGTCTTACAAGTACTCACGTACGGAGCAGAAACTTGGAGGCTTACGAAAAGGGTTCAACTTAAATTGAGGACGACGCAACGAGCTATGGAAAAAAGAATGAAAGGTGTAGCGTTAAGCGATAAGAAAAGAGCAGATTGAGTGAGGGAACAAACGCGAGTTAATGATATCTTAGTTGAAATCAAGAAAAATAAATGGGCATGGGCAGGACATGTAATGAGGAGGGAAGATAACCGATGGTCGTTAAGGGTTACGGACTGGATACCAAGGGAAGGGAAGCGTAGCTGAGGGCGGCAGTAAGTTAGGCGGGCGGATGAGATTAAGAAGTTTGCAGGGACAACATAGCCACAATTAGTACATGACCGGGGTAGTTGGAGAAGTATGGGTGAGGCCTGTGCCCTGCAGTGGGCGTAACCATGCTGATGATATACTAATGCTTTTGTTAATGACATAGCAGACCGAAGCATTCCTGAAGTCTCGCTTCTGGTGACGACGGATGGTATTTGCCTCCGTACGAATATTCCCCATAGCGAGGGTATTCTGGGTTACTTGAACTCCTATGAATACCGTCAGTGTAATAGCGTGATTGACAGGTTAACGGTCGAGTTTGTGCTGAAGTTTGCTCTCAAGTTCACATTCAAGTTTAAGAGTTCTCATTAGCTAGAAATTAGTGGAACTTCGGTGGGAACGAAAATAGGGCCTAAGTATGTCAACGTCTTTATCAGAGTGCTAAAGATGCAGTTCATGGGAGTTTAAGACTACAACCTACCTAGTTTAGACTCTACATCGTCGAAATATTTTGTATTTTGACACATAACGAAAGAGGGAGGCTATAACGTAAAACTGTACCGAACTTTTCTATTACAATTCTGCAATCCGCGCTCCACGATTGGTCAAACATTTTTTGGGCCACCTCCTTTACGCCTGTCCGTCACACGACGTCAAGAAAGCAGCGAAAATGCCCTATTTTTTGTGATATGTGCATGCGGATCTTAAGTGAATATACCTAACGAAAGAAAAATAATTATTTCCAATTCGACGCCTTCTTCGCCATTAGCCCTTTGCTGTAGGTCAAGCCTTTTCGGGCTGCGCTCACTTCGCGTGTCTCTCAGGCCAAGTCACAAAACCGCTAAACCGCTAAACCGCTCAAAGGGACATACGTGTACGCGCTGAAGGCGCATTATTATGCCCAACAAAACTAAAATGCCGTCACAAGCAAAGTAAGGGAAAACGGACCAATCGCGGGCGCCGGTACCACTCTTCTCATCCGGTTACCGGCTTTCACTGTGCTGGCTCGGCCCCATCAAAAGCCTTTCCCTTTGAGCGTGATTCTCGCCTCGTTTCTGCCAATTAGATGAGGAAAGCTGCTCAATGTAGACGATGCTATCCGCTTTGAAAGCAAAATAAGTGCCCTCCTATAAAAGAAGACCGCGTTTGATTGGTCTTTTCAAACAACGCTGTGGGCTAACGCCGGGTGCTTGCGTAAGTGGTTACGTAAATTGGACGTCAGGACATCTGAAATCAGGAGATTTTACGTTATAGGGCCCTAGAACTCTTAACCTTCATTGGGGCATTAAACCAGGCATAGCCCCCTAAAAAATTCACACGTCATTACCCACCTTCATCTTGAGACTTCCTTGACGACACTATTGTTATTTCTGACACACGCCTAATTACAGAACTCTACGAGAAGACAACTGATAAGCACCAATTTCTTAATGTCGAAAGCAGCCACGTGCGTCATTCCAAGACTGGAATTCCATATAGCCAGGCACAGCGCTTGAGACGCATATGCTCCGAAGATGATTTTTATTCTTGTTGCAAAGACGCCAAAAAGGAAATTCTCAACCGTAAATGTCGAGGAAAGGTCACCATTTCCCGCTACACTGAGCGGCAAGCCACAGCCAGATGAACGTTCAAAAGGGCAGCAACAAGCGCAGCGGCTCGCAGTCGGATAATTTGTTACACCTTCCGCGCCTGACTCAAAGGTCTCGGGCTTTTTCCGTAAACACCACGACATCCTTACCCAAAGCGACAGGTTAAATGCAGTGTTTCCTGAACCACTTGGTGTGGTGTATAGGTGCTTGAAAAACATAGGTGACATACGAACGTCATTAAACATCGCCACTTATAACCCGGCCGTTAGAGCCGCTGCCATAGACCCCTTTGAAAACTCTGCCCTCATATAACATTTAAATTGACTACCACCAGAGCAACCAGTCAATTCAGGTTCCCAATAAAGGCTGTTAAAACTGTGATTCATGTAACGTAGTGCACTTGCTTCAGCGCGGTTCTTGCCACATGCAATACATAGGCCAGAGTGAACCACGTATCAGGACCCGGTTTAACACTCAGAGATCGCATGCCAAATCATAAACAAACCTATCACTCTCTAAACATGTTTACATGCCAGGCTACTCATTTAACAATCTCAGAGTAATGATACTTGAATCTGGATTCCGCACCACCCATGACCATGAGATTCGTGAATTTTACATTACTCATAAAGTTACAACTGTCTCGCCTGGAATAAGTAAAGACAATGGACAACAAAACTGTCAAATTTTAGACTAAGCACAAAAATACACTTACGACACAGTGTAATGCATCTATGATTTCGTCGCTCCTTTTCTCTTTTATTTATTTTTATTTTCGTTCCTTCATGAACATGTGTTTTTTTACGTATGTTGCATGAAGCTTTACGCTTAACACCTCAATTTTAGGCGATGCGAGGTTGCACTTAGAGCTGCCATGTGCTGACAGCATGCGTACAAATGAGTATACGCACGTCGTCTTGTTTTCCCTGCGCAGAATCATGGTAACCGTTGGCACTTACTTGAGAGCCATGTTTGTATATGTTGTACTAGAACACATCTGCATTTCATTTTGTATTCCAATATGCGTGTCATTGTCAATGACTTTGATGCGCCGTGTAAGTTCTAGTCAGCTAAGATAGTGCGCCCTCTGATCTTGATACGGTGGTTTTAAATCAGTGCACAAATTGTTTATGTGTTATTGCAATCTAACGAAGGCTTGTCCATCAGCCGCAAACGTTGAGTAGGCACGTCTTACTATCAACAAGTTTGTTATACCTTTCATGCATACGCTATGTCGGGTCCAGCGCACTGAACTTCAAAGAAACTCTCACCAATATACATATGGACACGTGTACTTATTTGTGCTATTATCGGGGATTGCACTTCACCCACCAAAAACCTATTTATTGCTCAGTACAAGACGCGCCTGCATCTTTGGAACCAACTGGAATAGTATCAGTTCTTCTGTTCGTTGTCGGTTTTGACTGAAGCTTGTGTATTCTGATCCGCGACGTGAATTCTAAGACACGCGGGCACCAGCGATTACTCTCGACCTTTCGATGAATGATGTGTAAAAGCCGACGCGCTTGACCGGCAGTACAATTTTCTAACGATCGCCCACTGTGTTCGCCGCTATCGTTGTTCTTCGACTGTAGCCTTCATTGAGAGCACATATTCGCGCAATAAAACGCTAGTTGCATCATCGACAGTGCTGCTGCTTTCTTCACCGTCACTAATACTTTAATAAATTACAGCATTGGGCTTTACGTGACAAAACTAATATTTGATATTGAGACATGCCGTAGTGTGGCGCTGTGGAAATTTGGACCACCTGGGGTTCTTTAACATGCGCCTAAATTTAAGGAAAGAGGTGTTTGCGCATTGCGCCCCGATCGAAATGCAGCTGCCGTCGCCGGGATTTGATCCTGTGATCCCGTACTTAACCACCCAACAGCAGATCCACTAAGCAACCATGACGGATTATTTGTCGTCACACACACACCCACCCGCACACCCACCCACATACCCACCCACACACACACACACACACGCACACACGCACGCACACACGCACGCACACACGCGCACGCACACACGCACGCACGCATATATATATATATATATATATATATATATCCTACCCGCTGTGGTTGCACAGTGGCTATGGTGTTGGGCCGCTGAGCACGAGGTCGCGGGATCGAATCCAGGCTACAGCGGCCGCATTTCGATGGGGGCGAAATGCGGAAACACCCGTGTACTTAGATTTAGGTGCACGCTAAACATCCCCAGGTGGTCCAAATTTCCGGAGTCCCCCACTATCGCGTGCCTCATAATCAGAAAGTGGTTTTCGCACGTAACACCCGATAATTTAATTTTAATATATATCCTAATAATTCATCAAGTTCATATTAGGCATACAGAATTCTGAAATTCGTTCCGGTGAAACCACTAGACATCGTCATTCAATATTTATTCGTCCCCCTGTTATTCATACCGATTTTTTCAAGTATACCTTTTTTCCAAGAGCAATGAAAGATTTGAACTCCCTGCCGGAAGATGCCATTTGATCCTCATGGATTGATTTCTTCGCAAAACGCATTGGAGATATCCTTGTTCGTAAGTAATATACTCTAATTTGTATCTATATTATATTAAGCGGTTAATGCTGTTACCTCTTGGTGTTATTAATTTTATTTTATTTTCCCTGTTTGTATTGAATGTACAATTTTCCATGTACAAAATATTTGGTTTGTAAATGTTCGTATATATACATACGTATATATACGTATATATACGTATATATACGTATATATATATATACCTGAACCAACGAGTATGCCACTGTATCCGTGGTGGTAGTCGCGCTCGCCGTCCCCCAGGCGATCTTCCCCAGCTCCTAGACACCCTCCAATGGCAGCGCAGCTCCAGCGCCAAGCCCTCGCCGGGAATACTAAGAACAGTGACCTTCGGGGGCGAGGTCACTTATTTCGGTCGTATGGCTTATTTCCGAGTGAAAGCATGTGAGGCTGCTCAGCCGGCGATTGCGGCTCAATCTCTCGCGCGCACGGGAGGAAATCGGGGAGGAAGCGCGCCGTCTTCCGTCTTCGGCAACGCTCCGGGGGGAGGGTCAGAAGGGGGGGAGTCTACTCTGGGAGGCCGGTCTGCTGCCTGCGACCGCCTTGAGCAACTGTAACTTGAAAGCCATCTGCGACAGGAACACAGCCCGTCATGCTTTCTGTTTTCGTGGCACAGTTCGCATTTTTTCGAGAGGCTTCGCGCGAAGGTACTGCCGCGCTACCTCACTGCAGCGATTTCACAGGCTGTTTCCGTGGTATTCGAGTGAGATGTGTTCGTGTTTGCTTGTGCGCGTGTGACACCATGCGTGTTAATTTTGCTGATATGTCTATGCTTACAAGTTCACAAGGCTGGTAAAACTACTATCCTGAGTTTGTGTAGCTGCGCACTAATCTGCTATCGCAACAGATACTTCTCCTTTATGGAGAAACTGCTACTTGTTTTGCTTTGTTGATCTTATTTAAATTCTACATTCGGTTATCTAGCCTGAAGCAGGTCTACGGAGTATTGATCAAGCTATCTGACGACTTGTTTCTATAAAAGAGATTATTCTCCAACATTTGAAGGTAAATTGTCATGGTTCGTGCAAAGACTAATTCACGATGCTTCTAAGCCGCGATGAGCAACCATTATTCAACTTGCGCTCTCTGAAGCTCTTAGTGATAACATAGGCTCTTTTGCAGCACCGCGAGAAGCGAAACATCGCAGCTGCATTAGCAACGGCTTGGCAGGAAAGATTAGCTTGCATCAATTATTAGTAGATATTCCTCTGCAATATCGCTACTAGTGTTTTCAAGTTCATGTAAAATATAGGTTAGGAAGGATTTTCTAAATTCTCCTCATTGGAATTCTCATGGCAGTTTGCATGTTGTTTAGACCACAAGTTTGGATGAATATGTTTCTTCTAGATGATTTCAAAGCAGCACTCCAGCGACATAATTGATGAAAGAACATTCGCCAGATGAATGGTATTTTAGCGGCGCTGAAGTGCGCGCTTGAGAAGTTGCTCACATCCTAGGTCACTTGAGCGACAGAAGATAAGGAAGCACCGGCAATGTTCTTCGCAGTCATTGCAAACATATGATCAAAAAATGTGCCACGTAACCTTTACATGAGTGTAAAGGTCTCATGTTGTATGCTCGCCAATAAACAATATTTGTGAACACTTATAGGTTCATTGCTATTTGGTGGGTGTCGTAAACTCGTCTTTACAAATGGCTTCTATCTCTGACATATTCTCATCTTACTACGGAGGTTGCTTTCACGAGTAAGGATCAATAGCTCAGCACAAAAAAAAGGCCTACAGCCTAAAGTTTCTACCAGACGAGTAACGCACAAATTTCTAAGGCGTATTTTCACAGCCGCAATGCGCCTTCAGCTTCTTTACTCGATAGCTAAGGGAACTTTTCGTTCAATTTCCTGAAACAGCATTCTTCTTCTTTCTCGACATATAAGCAACATTTTTTGCACTTTTCTGCGTACAAAACTTTACAATGTTGAACATTAAGGGGAACTATCCTGCGGAGCAGGGGCCATATAACGAAAACTATTCTGATATGTTTTTATTCCAATCTCCTGACGTCACATTTGCGTAACCGCCGATGCAAGCATCGGGCGGTCCCCTTCAGTGTTGTCTGACCAGACCAATCAAACGGTCTCCTCGTTCATAGGAGGTCCCTTTTGTTTGCTTCAAGAACGAATAACACGCCTACACTGAGCGGCTTGTCTTATCTAATTAGCTGAAAATTGTTAACCGGATGAAGAGGGTGGTGCCAGTGTCTGCGATTGGTCCACTTTCCATGCAACGGAAAGCTTAAGAATGACGCTAAAACGGATACTCAGCAAAGAAGAGATGGCAGAACGAGGTCGTAAACGTGCCGAAAGTGCTCGAAAACGTCACACGGCCACGCAAAAAGCTTTATTACACGCAGATAAACCCATCGTCTCTGGCAGGTGCGAGTATCCAGTGCCTGAGTAATCGGCGGCAGCCATCTATTAGTCCTTTCGGAACGGGGAAGCCTGCGGCTATCGAGAGAAAGATACAGTTTTGTTCGGTTTATTAATGCATCTTTAACGCGCACACGCCATTTTGACGCGGTGAGTTTTTGCGGTTTCGTGACATCGCGTGACAGGCAGGTGAAGTGGGTTGAGTCAGAAAACATTTGACCAATAGCCGATGGCTAATGGCGAAAAGGCGTCGAATCAGATATAACCTTTTTTTCTTCTGTTCGGTCAAATCATGCATACTCGGTGTGTACACGTGTCGCGGTTTTTGTGACGTCACGTGACAGATAGGTGAAGTGCGGGTGGTCCAAAAAAGTGTTTAACCATTCGCGGAGGGCTGATGGCAGAAGTGGAATAGAAAAGTTTGGAATAGTTCTATGGTATTGCGCCCCAGCAGACATAGTAGGGAGGTTTAGCTTGTCCAGTACTCGGGTAAACGAAGTTGTTTGGGCGGAGGCGTAAGCGGGAGCGGCCCGCATGGTGAAGCCACCTGGTGGCGCAGAGCTGAAAGAGAAAAAACAGTTAATATTTCAGTAACCAATTGTATTTTACTGTGCTGGGGGAGTAATTTTTTTGGCAGCAACACAATTACGGCCGTGCCGAATTTACACCAGCAGCGAATTATATTGTACTTGGTTAAAGCAATATTAGCTCTTTTTGGTCTGTTTGAGCTGTGCACCACGAGGCGGCTGCACCATGCAGGCCACTCCCGTTTACGCCTTCGCGCTAACGCCCTATCCACCTGCGTTTACCGGAATACCGGCCAACCTAAACCTCTGTATTATTTATGCATGCGTAAAATATTTCCGCACAGAACAAAAGCACTTAGCATGCTTATGCTATCTCTATTGTATCGCTATATCTATCCCTATGCTATCTTAACAATATAGTGGGTGTGGAAGATAACTACCGTACGAAATAAGTGCTTAGACCACTGTATTACTAACTATATTATTTGCTAACGTTGTCGCTAATACAAATGCACGACCGTTATTAAGTTCCGTTAATGCATCCCTTTATTCACTGCAGGATAGCGAACACTACACAATGATTATGAAAAGTGCCTCACGAAAAATTTTACAAATTGCGGGCTTTTCCCGTGTACAGGTTCGTCTTCACTTAGGGCGAATGATGAAGTACATGGGTGCACTGCATAGAGCGCGAGTCTCGTCAGCGCGCCCGCGCTGACTAGACTCTCCTAGACACGCTGGCTGAACCCTGTGCAGTAGGAGTCGCGGCTAAGGGCGCGACTTCCCATCGTCTGGAACAATGTTCTCGACAGCCAGGCTTGTTTTCCAGTATAACTAACTTCGCCTTCGTAAGCATATCTTCCTTTCTGACAAGCCAGAAGTCGTATTTGTGTTGTCCGCAGATTTCACAAACTCATCAACTTCAACTGCAATGACAAGAAGAAACTCTCGTGTATCGATAGTGAAAGATTAGCCTTCTATCCACTCTGTTGGGAATAACTTCAATGGCTCGACAATATTACCCGACGCTTACCGCGTAGAGAACTTGCCGGCGTAGATGCCGTTCCTTGATGTGAAAGTGGTGCAACCAGTTGGAATTATATGCGCGGAACAGACGTCACACTGATTTCCGCTTCAACAGCCTGATTCCGCAAGAGAATTACGTTGCTTAAAGTACAGTTTATTGATGGCAAAGCAGCCTTGGGCTTGTGGGGCCATTATTGTTTTGGTGTTTGAGGCACCGCGCCGAAGCACCGAGCAAGTTTCTTTCAATGCTTGGCCGCATTGATCGCACTGGTCACGTTAAGCGTAGGCGGCATTGTACATGCGCGACCATTCTGATTATACGCATAATTTGGTGAAACGAGCTGTGTATCCTAATTTTCGTTTATTAAGAAAATAGCCATAGTCATTCGTTTACATTTGCTCTAAATCGCTCGAGGAACTAATTGTCTTTTTTTCTAATTTCGGTGTAATTTTGTGGAGCAGCTGAAAAGAGCAAATAATCTAAAATGGGCATGGTCACGATACACTGGTTTCAATTGCAAATGTTGTAAAAAGAATGCAGCACATCCAAGCAGTTGTAACATATTCAGAAAGAAGCTTTGTGTGACTGCATACACTGCCCAAAGACAACTTCGCCTTTATTGTCACCACAAAGTGACAACGAACGCTATATTCAGGCATTGCAGAGCAGCTAATGCAACGCCACCGCCGCTGTCGCGGATGCGCTGAGGCGAGCCCAGGGGCATGCGCGGTGCGCGTACTCTACTGTGATTGGTTGGCCTATTCACCAAGAGAACAGCCAGGACGCAGCACCCTCGGTCAAGAAACCTGTCCACGTTCGCAAACAAAAGCTTCACTCTAAATAAACGTGGCCTGCCGAGACATCCTGCGGTCCTTGACGCCAACTTCTTGCGTGCCGCTGCTGACGGTAGGAATCCATGAAATCGTTTGCCGGCTTTCGCCAATGCCACATGCTCTACTTTCGCAGTACTTCAATATGCTTCTGAAGTCTACATATGATCCCATTCTAGGAAAATAGTCGACCTTTAGTTGAAGGGTTGAGTCCGAGTCTGCAACCTTCAACTGAGCGCAGAAAAAAAACGCAAGCGCCCACGCGAATTGTCTTCACCTGCTTCTTCCATGACGTCCGTCAAAGCAGGTGCCGGAGGATCGTGCGTAGATTAACGCGCGTCTTTGTCTGCTTTCTAATTCTGCGGCGCCTGTTGCAAGGTTGCGGACAACGTGCACTACGAAAAGAAAGGGTAGGAAAATGGCTAAAATGTGCCGATTCCGATAGAACGCAATTTAAATAGGATATTCATAGAATACTGCTATACATTACAGGGGCATTTTGTCATCTATCCCACTGCCAAATTGCAGGAACGTGGACAAATCAAGCATTGTACGCGTAATTTTGTCCAAACTGTGTACAAATCAACTCACAAACGCAATCCGTAGATCACGCTTGAAATAATTCATACTAAACGTAATAGCAAGAGGTTACGAAAACCTAGCAAGCAACGGAATATTTCAGGCTACGGTTCGCGAGTAAATTCCTTTACTAGATTACTTAAGGAACAAGTGCGTAACGCTAAACAGAAGTTCTGTGGCTCTACACTGCACGAGTTTATTAAGAACGCACCTCACAAATTCTGGCAGTATATAAATGCAAAGCTGACTAATCCAACTTCACCAGATACGCTAGATCAGGCTAGAGCTCATGATTTTAACAACTATTTTTGTTCGGTTTTCACAACTGATAATGGTACTGCGAAAATAAATCCTTCCTTTTACAATCAGGATAATCGATTGGTAGGCACGCCTAATTTATTGGAGGCAGGTATCCTTCCACTTCTATTAGGCATCACTGAAAAGAAAAGTAGTGGTCCAGACGCAATTCCCAACAGATTTCTGAAACACTACGCGGAGCCAGCCAGCAAATATATTCATCTAATATATTCCAAATCTTTGAAAGACTGTTGCCTGCCTGCTGAATGCAAAATTGCTAAAATTACTCCCGTACCCAAATCAGGTAATGCAGAGTCTCCTTCTAATTACCGGCCTATTTCTATCACTTGCACTTCCAGAAAAATTCGAGAACACATTGCATTATTTTTTTTAATAAGTTTTATTGAGTCGGACAGTATCCTCCACATGAATCAGCATGTCTTTAGATCTGGATCATCCACTGTTACACAGCTTGTCGAAATACTGCATGACCTGGCCCTAGGTATTAAAGAGCGCATTCAAACTGAGGTCATTTTTCTCGATTTCTCGAAGACTTTTGACCACGTCTCGCACACTAAACTACTCCTTAAATATAATTACATATCAGGTGATGGCCCAATTTTCCAATGGAATTAAAATTGCTTAACTGTTCGCTACCAATTTGTACAGCACGGCTCTCAGTCTTCCGACTTTGCTCCAGTGTTATCACGCGTTCCCCAGGGATCCGTATTAGCTCCAGTTTTGTTTTTAATATTTGTGAACAACATAACTAACTATGCTGACGTGAAACTCAGGCTCCTTGCTGATGGCTGCCTGCTCTACAATGAAGTACGACACGGCGATGACCAGGTGAAATCAAATAATGCCTTAAATAAAATAGCTCAGTGGTGTGCAGATTGGCAAATGACAATAAACACTGATAAAACCGTATTCATGTCCATTACAAATAAAGCATGTAAGCTTGATTTTGCATACCATTTTAACGATGTGCCACTTCGAAGTGTAAACCAGTATAAATACCTAGGTCCCATAATATCGTCTAATCTCAGCTGGACAGAGCACGTGCGTCAAGTGTCGAATAAAGCATTAAACACACTGTTCTTCATTAAACGGGCCTTGACATATTCTACATATGAAACAAAGCTTCTCGCATACGTCACTTTTGTCCGCCCAGTCTTAGAATACGCCAATACTGTGTGCTTTGCTCACGCTGCGAGTAATATCCCCATTTTAGAAACGCTGCAGCGGAAACGCGTGCGTTTTGTCTTTAACAGATACGGACGCCTTGACTGGCCTACTGCTCTGTTACAGCGTGCTGGTCTAGCTACCCTTGAAAGGCGTGCAAAGCTTTTTCGGCTCAACTTTATATACTTACTATTGCATAGATCATTCCGTATAAACCGTGACTGTTACTTGAAATTTCGTCATACTAGACTTACCAGAAGAAGGCACGCATGGGAAGTTGTAGAATATCCGTTTATTAATAATGTTTCGCTATCATTTCTTCGCAAGCTCAATTTGTGAATGGAAAACACTGGATGTAGTCGTAAAACAGCAGCCAACACTACCAAAATTTATGGAATTAATTGAGCGTGCTGTATTAGCCTAAAAGTTGTCAATATAGGCAATTAAATTGCTTTTGTCATGCAATCGATCCCGATTCAGTTTGATAGGAAAGCACTTGCCTACACTTCTTGTTCTGTGCATTTTGTATTTAAATGATGCTTTCTACTCTGATTATTTTTTCTCTAGTTTCCTTGCTGGTTGATGTACATCGGCTTCGTTGAGTGTATTATTATGTATGGATGTACTACTGCTATTCTTGTATAGTCTCGAAACATTATGTGCTCTTTCTCTATTTAATGTTTTAGTAGTGTTCATTGATGTGATTTGTTGTTCACCCCTGTAAATATCCCCATGGGGGATGGACAGTATTTTGTAATTAAAGAAAAATATGATGGCTAACAAAGCCAGAGTGGGAAGATGACGCTAGATTCGATCACAACGGTAAATACGTACTGGAAAGAATGGACCATAGCATGCAACTTAGGGGCACCAAAACTTCACATGACGCCACCAATTACTTCAAATTTCGCAAATATTGTGGTGTCTGTTGTTAGATACGGGCCCTTTTCCTCGCGCTCTTCGAGTTCACCCGACCACATCGAATCGCCGTCGCACCTAATTAAGGTGCGCAGAAGCGCATCTACCACGTCCCCGAGGCGCAGCACCTCCAGGCAAGTTGGCGTGCCCCACCTCATGCGCGGCAAGTAGAGCTATTGTGCTACTGCTTGACTCCTCCCGAAAGTCTAGCAACAGCCTGGCACGATTCCCGGTAATCTCGGTCCCGAGCAACGCGGCTTTGCCGCTCTGAAAGGTTGCTCGAAAACAACCCGTCACCCCTCGCTGAGCGCTTGCGAACCCGGATGGTGCGATGGCTGTAAGTCACCGTGAAGCCCTCGAAACCCCCATCCGCCTATTGTGACGGCGCTTGCAAGGCGCGAAGCAATGTCGGTGGCAAGTCACCCTTCCTACGGTGGAGCCCTTGGAGGAACCCCTACCCACCGAATGGGACTGCACTCGCCTGGGCGCCTACCATTGGAGGAAAATGACGACACCTGAGCGGGCTCGACGCTTGGCCAAAAAAGGGCGTGACCTCGAGACGCCGAAGGGGTTAAAAGCCAGAGACAGGGAGCCGAGAGAAGCATTCCTTCATTCATCTCTTTCGGGCTTCTTGCCACGGGCCGCAGCATCCGATCTGCTGCCGGCCATCGATGACTGCTAGAGACTTCATGTTTTTACTTTATATAACGTAAATAAACCTCCTGTTCTCATCTGAAAGTCCTCCTGAACGTCGCCCAACTCCCGAACTGAACGGCAGGATGTAATACTGTTCATGGCGATAAAATAACCGTAGCATACTTGAACAGATCCAAGAGATTGCACTAAATATCATGGGTGAAGGGACCGCATTGGGGAAGCGTATGCGAGTTGTAGTCAATCTGAGCAAGCTCTCGACGCTGTGCCTTTTCCGTTTGACATACCCAAACCAAATGGATGCCTTCGCAGTAATTTGGTCGATACGAGGTGAACTCCGATGTAATTACGAGATAAGTTACGAGGGACCCCATTTGTGTTAAGAGAGTAGGTGCCGTTATAAATTATTTCTACACGGGTAAATATTAAAAGTTCGCATTTTTTGCGATGCGGAGGCCGATTGGGCGCTTCTGAGCTTGAAATATGGCAACACAACCATGTAATAATGAGATATAATTGGCGCAATCAACTCTGATATTTTTTCCAGAGTTTTTTATGCGTTATTTTTTCTACCTCTTCAAAGATTACATTAACAAACTTTATGGTTCGTTTTCTAAAGAGCGGAACACGGCGATTTTCCTTTTTTGTAGCTCTTTATGAGCCACAGATAAAGTAGTAGCCAGATGTTTAGCAACAACAAAGCGAGGGCTTTTTTGTACTTCAGAGCCTGAAAAGACCTGTGATACCAATGCTTGATGTGTTACCGCGAAATAATGCAGATGTACACGCATATGCAAAAGGCCCTGTCGTTTATCTGGGAACACGCTGCGATCTTCATTTAGTGTGACACGAAAATCTTAAAAAGAAGGGTCCGTGAAATACTTCTAAACCTTTCTTGATGACAAAAACATCAGTTTTGATAGTTTAATATGCGTCTTTGTGAAAAAGAACTTAACCATTCATAGGGATTGTGAAAGAAAAAATTAATGGGTAAATGGTCGACAAATCAGGCAAGATAGAATAAAGTTAAAGGACGAGAACGTCAGGCGCCGTAGTCAGGACAAGGTTGAAAAATGTTATCAACTGTAGATTTCATGAACTACTGCCGCGATCGAAAAGTCAAGGGTGAGCTTTATAATCTCGCTCGAGTTGCTAGTAAGGTAAGCTAAATGGCTCTAATAAATGTCAGTGTTATTGAGCTCTCCTAATACATGTAATATATGTGGAAAATTTAGTTATCGTACTTTTTCGGTGATTTGTTTAGATCCGTAAGGAAGTCATCAGAGTGGTCTGCCAACCGGTAAGATGAACCAATAATGTAATTACAACGACTTGACACATATACCCTAAATATCTGAACTTCTGGTGACGGTAACGAATAATTGCAAAGTGGACTTCTTAATAACAGTCGAGCACTGCGCCTTTCTACCAGACCTGCATTTTCGAGCGAGAACGGAATTATAAGAGCCAGCAAGTTTATCAGTGTGTATAATTAAAACTGCAGCCATATTTTAGAGTAAATTTTCGCTATGATGACTATCACTATATGAGCAAAGCTTGAAACGGCTAGGAAGAATGCTGCGTGTGTTCGTAAATGACAGCATAACATGTGTAATTTTACAGATATCATGTGATGGGTTGATATCATGCTGGGTAACCCTTGCCGTCAGTCAATGCGCTAGCTAACGTGAATATACTACAACAGTGTCAGAGGAAATGACGTACAAATAAATCGAAATATTTAATTCGCGGCTTATCTACAATGAGATTAAAAAGAATATTGTCTAACTTCACAAACTCAAGCATGTTTCTGTCGTAAATGCAGGTTTGAAGACAAAAACTTTTCGCGTAACGAGAGAGGTTACCTATAAAACTATAAAGATTTTTCACCGACCCTCATTTTTTTTAAATATGTAAACTTAGCAATAGATGTGCGAATAATGAAGAGTAATACTAAGATTTTTTCGGAAATTTTAATTCAGTTCTTTTTCAAGTTAACCCAGTGATATGGTTGTAAGAAATGCCGCAAGTAATCTTGAATTACAAAGCTGGGTTTTCCTATATTTTCAGTGGAAGTGGATTGAATTTAGCTCACCTAAAAAAGCTACAAGGCTTTGGGCTTACCTTGTGATGAAGAGACGGGGATCCTTTATTAAAACCAGCATCAGCTTCCACTGTGCGAATCTTTGTAGGCAAGTGTGGAATTTCCGCACCTAAAAATGCTTGCTAGCGCTTCAGGGCACAGAAGTTGCGAATATCTTTGACTTGCCTTAATTATCTGTACTTAGACTAAGGCCGTGGAATGAGTAGGCTTGAGGTCGGGTTCATAAAAGGTGTTGGAGTTCCCGCAGTGTTATAGAAGTAATATACAGGGATAGAAAACAAATCTTTTTCTCACACTGTTGAAGTGCGCTTAGCAAATATATGGGGCAATTACGCCACTGGTAGGTTTCCGTCACCGGTCCCTAAACAACCGTAACGATCGAAATAGCTAACTTTGAAGACCGGTAGAGATACGTCTTCATGCCAGAAGTGCTGTCGAGAGCCAGGCCTAAGCGCACAGTCACATGATCACAACGCGCCCATCCAGTGGTGAGCTGCGATAGAGGCTTTCTACTACCTTTGTGTCCAATCGTTAAGTACAATATACATGTGGTAGCGGTCTGGATAGTGATACGTACTTTCCTGGTAGACCAACTTGCACCTACTTATCAATGTAATGCAGGTCTGTTGTCTCGCAGGCAAACCCATAAAGGCCTCCTGCCTGAGTGCAACAAGATAACACTACATGCCAATAGGTCTGCCGCGACCCGAGACGGCGCATCTTACCGACAAATCGAAGAGAAAACTGATAAATCTGCTTTTTTTATTTTTCTGCACGTTAATGTCTGCAGGCCATTGAAGCCGATGTATTTACACTGCAGGTCCTTAAATCAAATGCCTCGATTGTCATTTATCAATACGGAGAAATTTTTAAGGCTTGAACATTGGGCAAGGCCCACAAGTTGGTATGGACGGCTCTCCGGAGCTCCGACTTCTCCGGAGAGCATGAGAGTCCGATACTCCGCGCATGTATTTGGGTGAGGGTAGCTGCCGACTGCAGAGTATTCTCTATGTCTCCGTCACTGCCATGGGTAGTCCATAGAGTGATAGCATCAGCATAGAGTGTGTGCCGAAGGTGACGGATGGTTTGTAGTTTGTGGGCAAGGGGAATGAGAGTGACATTGAAGAGAAACGGGGAGAGGACAGACCCCTGGGGGGTGCCAATCCCGCTAAGGGTGTATGGGCGGGATGTGTGGGGACCGAAGTGAATTTCGGCTGTGCGGTTATTAAGGAATGCTTGAATATAGGTGTACATACGTTCACCTATGTTCAAGGGGGACAGCACCGCCATTATCGCTCGATGGTCTAGGCGATCAAAGGCCTTAGAGAGATCCAAGGCGAGGATGGCTTTTGTGTGGCCCGGTATGAGGGGGTCTAAAATATCCTGTGTGAGCTGGAGCATGTTGTTCTGTGCCGACAGGAAGGGAAGGAAGCCCACCATGCTGTGCGGGTAGAGGTCTTGCTCCGCCATGTGTTGGGTGAGTCGGGCGAGTGCGACATGCTCGAAAAGCTTGCCCAAGCATGAAGTTAAGGAAGATCGGGCGAAGATTTGCAGGTGTAAGCGGTTTGTGGGGCTAGGGTATGAATAAGATTTTGGCATGACGCCTGGATTGCGGGAGGGTGCCCTCCTGCCAGCATGTGTTGAAGTACACCGTGAGCTGGGCAATCGACTGATCGTCCAAAATTGCGGAGCATGCTATTGGACATACGGGCAACTCCTGGAGTGGACTGGAGTGGCCGCTCTGACATCTGCTTCCGTAATCTCCGCGCCGAGATTGGCATTGGGGTTTGAGGTACCGGGAGTTGCATGTGTGTTCTTAAGTATGTCGATGAGTGCGTCGGGAGAAAGATCGGTCTTGTGTATAAGGCGTGTTACGTGCTGTTGTGTGGCGGTCTTAAATTACGTGTGGTCAATTAGGTGGCGCAGGAGTTGCCAACTGCGCTTGGAGGAAAGATTGCCAGACATACTATCGCAAATCTGCCCCCAGTTGGACCGGCAGAGCTCCTCAGAGTGCTCAGTAATTTTTGTTTGCAATGCAGCTAGCCGCTTTTTAAGGGTCCGGTTGAGATTTGCCCTGTCCAGCGGTCTAGGATGCTATGGTGGGCCTCCCATAGGTGCGCCAGGTGAGTGTCGAGGGTGGGCGTATCTGGTGTAGTGTCAAGGGTTCGAGTGTGTGCGGAGACATCGTTCATGAGTGATGGCACCCACTGGTCGATGTCTGTAATGGGAGCGTCATGAAGGGCCGCCCGTGCCGCGCGGACTGCATCCCAGTTGGTGAGTTTGTGTGTTCAGTGAAGGGTCATTCTTTGTTTGTAGGGTACTGTAACGTAGAGGATGTAATGACCGCTTCCTAATGTGTTGTGTCCCACGTAATACCCACAAGGTTGCGGCTTAGTGTCAAGTCCGGCCCTGTGTCCGCGCTGACGCTGTTGCCAATTCTCGTGGGGGTGTTAAAGTTGTTGTGCGTTGTGAGGCGGAGCTCTTGTACCAAGGACCAGAGTCGTCGTGCTCGTCCCGTGGTAGTGCGGTAGCCCCAGTCAGTATGCTGACTGTTGAAGTCCCCTCCGATTATCAATGAATGCTTGCCTGCAATACGATGGAGATCTCGCAGTAGCGTTTCCAATGAAGCCATCGGATGAGACTGTGGGTGGTATATATTTGCAATAAAAAATAGCTGTGGCTTAGCTAAGGTTAAGCCCAGGATGCGAAGCATACTAGAGTAGACGTACTCCCAGATACACTCGCAACTTCATCCTTTACCTCGGACTCTGTGGAGGAACGCTGCTGTTTAGCCGCGTACTGTGCACGTCGCTTGGCAAGCCGAACTTCTCGTTCTTCGGCCGTTTCCGTGGCTCTTTGTAACTTGCGCTTTGCGGTCTGACGAGTGGCCCTTTCCTTTCCCGCCATCGCGCTATACAACTGGCCTCGACGAGAGCGCGCCGCTCTTTTATACAGCTGTTATGACGCCAGTGCTCTAGCGGGAGGAACGGGAGTTAGGCCGCAGCGCCGGCTGTGCGACCGCAGGCGAGCGCGAGAATTGAGCCCGGCTTGCAGCTGTTGTGACGTCAGTGCCCTAGCGGGAGGAGCGGGAGTTCGGCCGCAGTACCATCTGTGCGACCGCAGGCGAGCGCACGAGCTGAGACCCGGCTATGTAGCTTCGCTGCCGCAAGCGAGCGCACGAGTTGAGCGTCCGCTTTTGCAGCTGTTATGACGTCATATGGTAGTTACGCGGCCGCGCGCGGCGCAGCAAGGAAGAGCGTGGTTGTGCGGCTAGTATGCTTCGCATAAAATAGGTGGTGCGGAGTGTGTACGTTGTATGATTTCTGTGATCAAGCAGGGCGTCTAGGAGGTGATCTGATACGTTTGGTGTGTAATGGAGCGATGTATGAGTGTGCAAGGCCTGGGTGTATTCGTTGCGTCCGAGTGAGCGGATGTGTAGCTCCGAAGTGTGGCAGCGGCATGTGTGTCCCGAAGGAGGAGGATGTGGGGCGTGGGAAGTGTGGGGAGGAAGGGTTGGAGGGGTGCGCGCTTGGCCCAAAAGCGCCGGCAGTTCCATTGCAGAATTGATAAGGAATTAGGTCATAGCCCCGCCATACTGTGGCTTGGGTGGTTTGAGTATAGGTGGGTTTGGTAGGGAGTTCTGTGGGGTAGGTCAGCGGGATTGATAGGGGCGATTGGGGAGCTGCAGCGAGGGAAGGGCCTGCTCGATTGTTTGGAGGCGGGTGTCGTACCGTGCAAGGCTCATCTCAAGGGTGTGCAACATGCGCGTAAATACCGCTTCAATTTGTTGTTCGAAGCTTCCGACGTTCCACGGTTCAGCAGCTGGTGGCATGTGGTGCTTGGAGGTTCTTGGCTGCAGTTAGCAGGGCCAGGTGAGGCTGGCCCGGTTGAAGGTCGGTTAGGGTAAGCCCCCGGTTGAACGAAACACTATCTGGTAGGCATCCTCAGGCAAACGCGGCTGGCGTTTCGACCTTCGCGCCGCGAGACGCGTCGCGCGCAGCTGGGAAGCTTGGGGTGCGGTTTGGTGCACGTGATAGGCAATCGGCATCACAGTGTTTTCGTCCGGACTTGCACATTACACTGGTGTCATATTCCAGTCTGAGGCTCCGCCGCGCCAGCCATACTGAAGGGTTATTTATTTACCTAGTCAGCACAATGCGTGATGGTCGCTGAAGACTTTGAATGGCCTGTCACATAGGTATGCGAGGAATTTTGCTGAAGACCAAATGACGGCAAGGCATGCCATTTCAGTCGTACGACAATTGCCTGCTGCTTTTGAGAGCGACCGCCTAGCGTTGTCAGAGTTGTCGGACGATCTCGCCGCTGCTACCATTTGTAAGGGCTGTAGGTCATAGGGAAGAACTTGGGGAGACAGGACTAGGCGAGCAGGATTTATTTGCACCTTTTTACATTAGAACAAGGGATACATTCGACAGTCTAGCGTGGCTCCCATATGGAGCACGCAAGACGAAACATGCAGCATGCGAACACGAAGCTCAAAACACACTGCTTCTCGAGCACGAGCACGCAGCTCACGAGCACGATCACAGAGCACACAGCTCACGAGCGCGATCACAGAGCATTCTCTAGCAGCCGACAATAGCTGCTTATCAACACTCCATTCTCCCTAGAAACCTAGGTGAGGGGACAACTGCAGTTCACCGCCAAATCGGAGCGTCCAACGTCATCGTAGATGACCCGCCTTTTCGGACGAGGAGGGCTCGTACACACACGTACGCACGTGTTTCACTGTCCCCACCGAGGTGAGACGGTCTTCGCAGAACACGGGGCTTACGTCGTGAATGGCGCGTGGAGAGGTGCCGCCAAATACCTTCCCTCGCGAACTCCCCCGCTCACGGCAGACCAGGTCGGCGGTGGCGAGTTCAGTAACAATGCCTGGTTCGTCGAACTCATCTCGGCCTTCCCGCGATGGAGTCGCTGACGTGGTGTATTGTCCTCCTCACACAGTACACCTAGTGGCACCGTTCGGCTGGAGAAAGATGGTTGTTGCCCAGAATATGTTCACGCCGCTGCCGCAGCTGGCTGGCAAGACTTTGCATGTCGTCACATCGGCAGGTCATTCCTAACAGCGTACATTATCACCCGTTCATGTCCCTCTTTTCTCTGTACTAGGACGGCACCGAAGCCAAGGTTACTTGCGTAAGTATAGATTTCGCAATTGCCGCCCTCGTGAAAGTGCGCACATACCGGCGGCGACTGCATGCGTCGTTTCAGTCCTTGAAATGCATCTTCCTGCGGCGTTTCCCACTTGAACTCGACATCACATTTGGTTAGATGTGTCAGCGGCTTAGCGGTGCGCGAAAGGCCCTTGAAAAAGCGCCTGTGGTAGGTACACATGCCCAGGAATCTGCGCACTGCCTTCTCGATGGGCTGCGAAAACATTAAGATGGCAGCTATCTCCTGCAGGTCGGGGCGGACTCCAGATTTGCTGATGACGTGGCCTAGGAACAGAAGCTCATCGCAAGCGATGCGGCAATTTTCCGGCTTTAGAGTGAACCCTGGCGACTTGATGGCCTCCAGTACTGTCACAAGATGCCTCAGGTGATCGTCGAAATTTTCAGCGAAGACGACGACGTCATCCAAGCAAAGATGACAGGTCTGCCGCTTCAATCCTGCTTAAACCGTCTCCATCACGCGCTGGAACATTGATGGGGCCGAGCAAACCCCTAATGGCATAAGCTTGAAGTCATAGAGGCTGTCTGGTGTGATGAATGCGGTCTTTTTCCGATCTATTTCGTCGACTTCTATATGCCAGTACTTAGACTTAGGGTTCATCGTTGAGGAGTATTTAGCGTCGCACAGCCGATCCGATCCGTCGTCTATCCGAGGGAGAGGGCATACGTTCTTCGTCATCTTGTTCAGTCGACGCAAACCGACGCATAAAAGTAATAGAGTTCCGTCCTTTTCCTTCACAAAGACGATGGGAGATGCCTACGGGCTTGTGGACGGCTGGATGATGTCGTCGTGCAGCATTTCGTCGACTTGTTGCATAATAGCTTTACGTTCTCGCGTCGGAACAAGGTAAGGGCTCTGGCGGAATGAACGAGCGCACCTTTCAGTTATTATGGGATGTTTTGCAACTGGGGTTTATGAAATCCTCGATGACGTATAAAAGCAGTCGTATCGTCGTGGAAGACTTCTGAGCTGTTGATGTTTACTCCAGGAGAGTGTTGGATTTATGTAGAAGTCTCGTTCGAGAACAATGGTGGACGAGGTAGATGCGGCAGAATCCGAGAGGACAAACGTATTTCTCGTTTCCACAATTTCCTCGATGTATGCGATCGTCGTGCCCTTGTTGATGTGCTTGAACTCCTGGCTGAAGTTTCTTAGCACCATATTCGCTTTCCCTCAGTGCAGTAGATCGATCCCTCTTGCGACGTGAATTTCACGATCGAGCTACACAGTTTGGAAACCCTCGATGACGGCTTCTACCTCTGCGGATGTTTCGCTGCCGACGGAAATGACAATGCTGGAGCAAGGCGGGGTCCTGACTTGGTCCTCAAGTACACTCAAGGTACGCTGACTGGAAGACCTCTCAGTTAGTATCTCTTGGTCTGTAGAAAGCGTTATTGAGTTCGACCTCAGTTCGATGATGCACCGTGTTGCTTGAAGTCCATTACGAGGATTACGTCTCCTGACCACTGTTGGGTGACAACGAGCATGGCAGGGTAAGTCCAATCATGAGCTGTTATTCTTGGCGTGTCGATGCGCATCGGTGATATGAAGTATTCTCCCGCTGTCCCAATTTGAGGTCCGTCCCATGCACTCTTGACTTTCTTTAATTTGGCGGCGAATTATCCACTCATGACGGAGTAGTCGCCAGCTGTGTCCACCAAGGCGGTTACTGCCTGATCGTCAACAAGCACATCGAGGTCGGTTGTTTGTCTTGCGTTCCAGTTAGGTCTTGGCGTCCGATATCTGCATCGTCGTGATGAAGTGTCCCTGGTGCTTCGCGTCGTCAGGTCTTTGGCCAGTGCATTATTTCCTTCCAGGCTTCATCGGCATGGCGGCGTCTCGTTGTGATGTCGTCGAGATAATCACTTCAGCGTCTTAGTCGGCGGCTGAGGAACTTCGTCAGTTTGACGAAAAATAACCGCAGCTCCATCGGTTACTGCTTTTAGTTTTCTGACTATGGACATTGGCCCCAGGCTGTGCCAACGTATGGGCGGGTCTGCGGTGACAGGTATCGGCCTGGTGACAGTTAACTGGACGGTCGTCAAGGGCTCCACTCAGTAGTGGCGAGATAGTCGGCGGTATCACGAGGGCGTTCACCTTCCTGAGTGCGTGGGTTCTGCGAGGGTTCGCCGTCGACGCACCGTTGACGGCGAACCCTCGAAATCAGAAGTAGTAGTACAGGCATCGGCGGTTCACATGCCCGGCTTCCCCACAATAGTAGCAGAGCGGGGGTGGTCGGGGTATGCCACCATAGTCGGGGTTGCGCCAAATGTCCGTCTTTCTCGCGTAGCTGCGCTGGGCGACAGGTAGGTGTGCTGTCGGCGGCGGCGCTGGACGATGCAATTGCGGCGTCACAGTGGCCTGGCGTGGTAATGGAGGGGGACCTTGACGGCGGTCGACGACAGCGTCGGTCATCACTTCCGGTCTGGGCTGCGGTGATTGTGGTTGTACCTCAGAAACTCCAAGCGATCGCTGAACCCTTTCTGTCACGATTTCAGCGACTGAGGCCGCTTTTGGCAGCGACCTTGCGTACAACTCCTGCAGCTCTTCCCGTACGACCGATCTCAGTCTCGCGCTGATCGTCTGTGGCCATTGATTGAATTCTGGCGTAATATTTAGAGTTGGGGCGACGGATGAATTCCCGGTTCCACATTTCGTGTGTCTTCTCGGTGTTGCTGGCCTCGCGAAGAAACTCGTCGACGGTCTTCGTTGGGCTTCGTACCACTCCAGTGAAAAGTTCCGCTTTCCCACCACACATGAGCCCTCGGACGTTCTTCTCCTCAGACATTTATTTACTTATTTATTTATTTATTTATTTATTTATTTATTCAATTTTTTAAGATACTTTCAAGGCCCGGAGGAAGTACAGAAAGGAGTGCGTGACATAACGCAAAAATTGTGCAAGATACAAAGTCATATTCAACGTGGCGTTTCATGAATTCTGGTTTTGAAGGTGTTGGTATCCAGGATGGCTGAACGGTGGCGATAGGATGGTTCCAATCTTTCCTTGTGCTAGGAATAAACTCATTGCTACAAAGTTTAGCACTTGAAGACGGCACATCAACTTCGAAACTGTGGTCAGTGCGAGATGCTATGTATGACGGTTGGGAGATATAAGCTGTTCTTCCAACAAAGGGTTGTAGCAGTAGATTTTATGGAAGAGCGAAAGGCGGAAGCATCAACGACGGAAGAAAGGTCTGGCAAGTTAAGTGTTGTTTTCATTGAGGTAACGGTAGCATGCGTAACGCATGGTAACGCATGCGTACTATAGTTTCGAGCGAACTAATGTTTTGTAGAGAGTTAGTTTCAGTGACGATGGTGTAGATGAAGAGTTTTGGCGCAAGTAGCCCAACATGCGATCGGCATTGCTACATATAATGTCGACATGCATGTGCCAGGAAAGGTTGCTGGTGATGTTTAGTCCAAGGTATTTGTACGATGAGACAACTGAGAGAGCGCTATTATTGAGGAAATATGTATGCAGATTAGTAGTATTGGTACGCTGTGATACGCGCATGCATTTACATTTGCCTAAGTTAAGTTTCATAGACGACTTGTAACACCATAACAAAACGTTATTAATGTCGTCTTGAAGTTTACGAGAATCATTGAGGTTTGTTTTTCATGATGTATACCGCAGTCATCAGCAAAAAGCCTAATAGTGGAAAACTTCACACAGGAAGCAAGATCATTAACATACATTAGCAAAAATAGAGTACCTAGAACCGACCCTTGCGGCACGCCTCACGTTACCGCGAGGCGCGCGGACGACGAATTGTTCGCGATCACGTATTGTGTTCTATTAGTAAGAAAGTGTTTAATCCAGTCTAGTACTAGCGGGTCAATGTTATGAAGTCTATGTTTATCGATTCGTAGGTTATGGGATACGGTATCGAAGGCTTTAGTAAAATCGATAAAGATGCAATGGGTGTCAAATCCTAAGTCGGTGTTAGAAAAGAGGTCGTTAGTAAAGCAAGCTAGTCCCATTTCGCAGGAGAACGATTTCCTAAAGCCATGCTGACTGTTGTTAAAAAAAAAGAGTCCGTCTCAAGAAAATCAACTATGTGGCAATATATTTATGCTCCAGAACCTTACAGGTAATGCTGGTTAGTGATATGGGGCGGTAGTTGTTGGGAAAAATGTGTGTTACGTGATTTCTGAACAGGAACTACCTTCCCCACGTTCAGTCGCTTGGCAGTGATGAACAGTGTAATAATTGTAGGAATATCCTAGAAAGAATAATTGACGAATACCGTTCGGTACACTTGAGTATTTCTGATTTAATTTGATCTGAACAATTAGACGAAGATATTTTTAAATTATTGATTAGTTTTCTAATGCCCACCAAGTCTATAAGAATTGGGTGCATTCGGGTATCATAAACTTTCGTTCAAGGGGTCAAAAGCACAAGTGCGGCGTCATGAAATACGGATTTGCTAGTTGGCGTGACGAAGTAGACGGCTCATTTCCCCCAGGAATGTCGCGGTGGTCTCATAAGGCAGCTGCACTCGCGTTTCTATTAGAGACTGGGCCCGTTCTTGGCGTATGACACTTGTGATCCCTCGTCGTTAAGATGGCTTCTCGGTTCTCAAACCACGTCGTGGTGGCGACTTCCAATGCTTAAAAGACATGTGGCAGTTTCTCGTCACTGTTCCAGCTATTAAATCGAGCGAACCTGTCATAAGTTTCAAGCCAACTTTCCGGATCCTCGAATGTTGAACCGCGGAACGTCAGAAGCTCCCTTTGCTGCTGTAGCACGATGTGGGACACTGGGGCTGCCATTGGGATTGACTTGGCGACGATCTTCTTGGTCATCTCTGGCAAAAGTACGGGCTCCGGGTTATGTCCTTGACGCCTGCAGCTCCTTCGCTGGTTCTTGGCGACGTTGGTGTTGCCTTCCGCGTTCGGGTTTGGGTCACGGCTTTGTGGAGGCGTCCGTACATGAACGCAAAAGACCTCCCCCAGATGTCATATGGTAGCGACGGTAAATAACACAGTAGAAATACTGTAGAAAACGAAACTAGCTTTTATTGGGCGAATATGTGCCCACAAAAACAGGCTACGCTTAATGTACAGCGATAGCGGCGAACACAGTCTACGATCGTCTAAATCTGATGAGCGTGTCAAGCATGTCAGTTTTTATACCGGAGCCAACAAATGCTCAAGAGTAATCGCTGGTACCCGCATGTCTTCCCAAAAGTTCTACACCATTCGCAAGGCGCATACATGTAATCAGATTACACAAGGCTCGGCGGCAACAGACAGCGGATAGAGCCATCGATAACATTCCAGAAACTCCCTAACATAACAATAACATTTGTTAGACGGTAAAAATCGCTCAAACGTAACAGACAAATAAGTTCCCGTGTTACTACTGTCAGACGTGCTTCAAGCATCTCACCGCAGCACCCGAGCAAGTTTGCTTCGAAGCTTGGTCGGACTGGTCGCACTGGCTTTCTGCGGAACGTAGCCACTCCCTCGCGTCGTCACTCTAGTGTAGACAGCGCTACACATGCGCGGCCGATCGTTTGTGTACAAAATTTAAGAAAACAAGATTTCTTTTCCAATTTACAATTATTAAGAAATATTATCGCCATTCGTTTACATTTGTTCGCAATCGCTCGAGGAACAATCCTTGTGTTTTTTAATTTCGGATAAATTCTGTACAAGAGCAGAGAAGAGAAAATTACCTAAAGTGTGCACGCTAGTGACACCTTACCTTAACTATAAATGTTCCATAAAGCGCACAAATCGAAGCATTTGGAACCTATATAATGTGAGCCTTTGTGTTAATGCATACAATGCCCAAACACGAATTCGTGTTTATGGTATGTCTATACAAAATCACGCCGAACGATCTATTCAGGCATTTTAGAGGGACTAAAGCATTGCAAACGCTTCCGCCGTTGGATAGATGGATGTAATGAGTGTCCCCTTTGGAACGGGGTTCTCGCTATTATGCAGCCTAAAGTCCTTCCTAGGTTAAACAATAAAAAAGAAAACACACTAATAACTAACACACCCAAATTTTCTGATCCCCTATTCCGAACTGTGTTCTGTACGTCTCCATTTTTTTGTCGTTTCCCTACTTTTCTTCCACCAATTCTCCTATCGCCTCTTACTAATGCCTATTGCGGACATGTTTACGTTACCACTGCTCTCGCTGAACCAAGGGTCTTAAGGAGGCCAGTGGTGCCTAAATCGACCGCTGGGTAGACGTCGTCACATACTATTAAAACATGCTCCATAGTTTCCCTAGCTTTACCGCAGCAAGCACATGCTAAGGCGAGCACCAGACTGATCTGCTAAGGGGAGCGCCATCTGGTGGAGGCACAAGGAGCCCAGGGGCACCCGCGATGCGCGTAGTCCACTGTGATTGGTTGGCCCATGAAAAGAGTCGGGACGCAGCACCCACGGCCGCAAACAAACGCGTCGCTCTAAAGAAACGTGACCTGCAGAGACCTCCAGCTGTGCTTGACGTGAACTTCTTGCGTGCCGCTGCTGACGGTAGCGATACGCGAAAGATTTTGCCGGCTTTCGCCAATGGCACATGGTCTGCTTTAGCAGTACTTCTAAATGTTATCTAAGTATACGTATTATCCCATTCTAAGAAAAGAGGCGACCTTTAGTTTAAGGCTTGAGCCCGAGTCTGCAACCTTCAACTGAGCGCACAAAAAAACTCAAGAGCACGCGCAGATGGGAGGGTGTTCACCTGCTTCTTCAGTGACGACATTCAAAGCAGATGCCGGAGGATCGTGCGTACGTTGACTTGCGTCTTTGTCTGCTTTCTAATTCTGCGGCACCGGGTGCAAGGTGTGGCAGTATTTAAATAATGCTGTGAAGCACAATATGCGCATGTTTAAAAATGTCGCCAGCGCTTTCGGACAGCGTGCACTACTAAAAGAAACGGCATAGGAAAATACCTAAACTGTGCCGACTCCGTTAGAACGCAAATTAAACAGGATTTTTATAGAATGCTGCAATACGTTACAGGGGCATTTTGTCATCAATCCCAAAGCAAAATTGCAAGAACGTGGGAAAATTACGGTGGTTAACACAGCCTGAGTGGGAAGATGCCACGAGGTTCAATCACAATGGTCAATACGTACTGGCAAGCATGGAACAGCATGCAATTTAGGGGCATCAAAAGCTTGACATAACACCACCAATTACTTCAAATTTCGCAAATACTCTGGTTTCTGGTCATAGCAATAAAATGACCGTAGCAGTAATGAATAGATTCAAGAGATTGCACTAAATACAACCAGTGAGGCCACCACATTGGGGAAGCGTATTCGAGGTGGGGTCAAACTGAGCAAGCTCTCAAGAAAGAGAAGGCGGGCTGTGCCCGTTCCGTATTGCATATCCAAACGCAATGGATGCCTTCGCATTAATTTGGTCGATGCGAGGTCCACTCCAATGCAATTACTAGGTAAGTTACGAGGGGCCCTATTTCTGTTAAGAGGGTAGGTGCAGTTATAAATTATTTCTACAAGGGTAAACAGTAAATTTCGCATTTTTTTCCAATGTGGAGGCCGATTGGGCGCTTCTGAGGTGGATGTATGGCAACACATGCATCTAAGAATAAGATGTAATTGGCGCCATCAACGGCGATGCTTATTTCCAGGGTTGTTTATGCGTTATTTTTTATTAGTCGTCAAGGAATGCGTTAAAGGGAAGCTGAAGAGTCTGTCGAATTCGGTAAGACGCTCATATACGGATGCGGGAACCTTATAAACGATGAAGGTAAAATTTTGGGGGGATTTTTCACTTAGGAGCGACGCAATCGCGGGTAAAATTACGCTGTAGCTCCGCCCCCCCCGTCGAGCGCCGCGCGCTGCTGCTGACGCTGACGATGCGAGCGGAGACCGGAAACGGCGGCGTAGTGACGTCAACAATGGTGTTCCGCTCCTTCGCAGCCTCCGCGACCGTGCCTGACCGGGCTTATTTCTGCGTGCGTGCCGTCCTATTCTGCTTCGCTCGACCCTACATTCCTTTATTTGTGTGTATATAGAAGTGGTAGTTGACGTGCGCAGCATCAATTGAACTTGTAGGCCGATGATGCGGGCGTTCTGTGCAGCCTACGCTTGCACGAACACCAGCGGCCGCAACGGTGTTCCGATGTTCCATTAGTTCCTGCAAGACAAGAAGCTTTCAGCTAAGTGGGAGGCTGCGGTGAAGCGAAACAACTTCAAGCGCTCATGAACAAGTGTTGTGCTCTAACCACTTCCGTGACGATTACTACCGGAGTTTACCAATAATGCATGCTTTGGGTTCTCCTAAAGAAATAGCACGCTGAACGGAAGGTGCATGTTTATCGCCCACCCTTGACGCAGGTTTCATCGCCAAGCGCAGCATTTCCGGGCGATGATCGACGAGTTCGAGATTCCTAGAAACGAGCGATCGAGCGACAACACCGAGCGACTTGTTCAAGCGACGGCCCGTTTTGTCGCTCGAAGCCGTCGCCCGTCACCGTCGCGCGCAAAATCGCTCTCGTAGAGTTTGGACTTAACGCCGAACTCCTCAGGGAAACGCAAGCTCTCGAAAATTTCCATGACCGTCTCAGCAAAACACCACCAAACTACTTTGCACCGTGCTTCGTGTGTAGCGGCAGCAGTCGGTCCGGACGAACACCATTGTTGACGTCACGAGGCGCCCGACCAATCACAGGCGGAAACAAGGCGCGCGGGCTGGGCGTGTCTGCTGCTCCACTTATCGTCGAAATAAAATATGTTTGCGCTTTCTTTCACTCAATTTCGATGCGATATTCGAATTCAGAAGGTTCAAAACCACGGCGTACTGCTCTTCACTCATTTTTTCTGGAAAACCTTTCAGCTTCCCTTTAAGCAAATCTATGTTTACCTTTCTAAAGAGAGTACCTCGGGAGCCAGAAGAGACCTGTGATACCATTGCTTTATGGATCAACGCGAAATAACACAGATGTATGCGGGTATGAAAGAGGCCTTGTTATTCAATTAAGAAGTGGCATCGATTTTCATTTTCATATGATGCGAAAATGTTTACTAGAAGGGTTCGCAAAATATTTCTAAACTTTGGTTGATGACAAAAGAATCTGTTTTCACAGTTTAACATACTTTTTGAGAAAAAGAATTTAGGCATGCATAGGAATTGGAGTAGAAAATGTTGGAATAAATGGTCACGAAATCAACCCAGACAGAATCAAGAGATGACAAGGTTAGTTGCCGTAGGCAGGATAAAGTAGCGAAATGCAGATACCAGCTATACGTTTGATGAACTACTGTTACGATGGAAAAGCCAAGAGTGAGCTTCAATAAATTACACGCATTACTAGCCCGGTAATTTAACTAGCTCCAAAAAATATCAATGTAACTGAAGTATGCTAATGCGCGTAATGTCTTTGTGGAACTTAATTTTCGTACATTTGGGTTATGAGTTCAGAGCAGAAAGGAAGCGTCAGAGTGGTGTGGCAACTGGTAAGATGAGCCAATAAAGGCATTAGAACGACATTACTTGACGCAAATCCCCTAAAGGTCTCATCTTTTGATGGCGGTAACGAGTAATTGTAAACCGCAGTTTTTTCTAACAATCTAATACTGCTTCGCAAACATACGCAGCATCCTTAGCGGCCGCATCAAGCTCTGTTAATGCTTTAATAATAATAATAGCGAATAATCATTGAAAAAAATTATGGCGGCATTCTGACATTATACACAGTGATAAACTTGGTGGCTCAAATGATTCCGGTACCGCTAGAAAATGCAGGTATCGTAAAAAAGAAGCAGTGTTCGATTGTTATAAACAACTGCAGTTTACAATTATTCGTTACCGCCATCAAAAGATGAGACTTTTAGGGGATTTGCGTCAAGTAATGTCGTCCAAATGCCATCATTGGCTCATCTTACCAGTTACCAGACTACTCTGACGCTTCCTTTCTGACCTGAACTCCTAACTCAAAAGTGCGAAAATGAAGTTTCACAAAGATATAGTTCGCGCATTAGCATACTCCAGTTACATTGACATTTATCAGAGCCAGTTAAATTACGTGCTAGTAATGCGCGCGATTAACTGAAGATCACTATTGGCTTTTCAATCGTAACAGTAGTTCATCAAACATACAGCTGGTATCTGCATTTCTCTACCTTGTCCGGCCTACGGCAACTGATGTTGTCATCTCTTTATTCTGTCTTGGATCATTTAGTGACCATTTACCACTTCATTTTCTTCTGCAATCCCTATGCATACCTAAATTCTTTTTCTCAAAAAAGTACGTTAAACTGTGAAAACAGACTCTTTTGTCATCAACCAAAGTTTAGAAATATTTTTCGAATCCTTCCTTTAAAAATGTTCGCGTCATACGAAAAATGAAAATCGGTGCCACTTAAATGAATAACAAGGCCTCTTGCATACCCGCATACATCTGCGTTATTTCGCGTTAAACCATAAAGCATTGGTATCAAAGGTCTCTTCTGGCTCCCGAGGGGCTCTCTTTAAAAAGGTAAACATAAATTTGCTTGCCGCATTCTTTGACGAGTAAGAAAAAAGAACAGATAAAAACCCTGGAAATAAGTGTCGCAGTTGATGGCACCAATTATATCTTATTATTAGATGGTTATGTTGCCATACATCTACCTCAGAAGCGCCCGACCGGCCTCCACATCGGAAAAAAAAATGTGAACTTATATTATTTACCCGGGTAGAAGTAATTTGTAACTGTACCTACGCTCTTAACAGAAATAGGGCCCCTCGTGACTTATCTCGTAATTGCATGGGAGTGCACGTCGCATCGACCAAATTAATGCGAAGGCATCCATTGGGTTCGGATATACAATACGGAACGGGCACAGCCCGCCTTCTCTTTCTTGAGAGCTTGCTCAGTTTGACCCCAACTCGAATACGCTTCCCCAATGTGGTGGCCTCACCGATGGTATTTAGTGCAATCTCTTAAATCTGTTCATTACTGCTACAGTCATTTTATTGCTATGACCAGAAACCAGAGTATTTACGAAATTTGAGGTAAATTGTGGCGTTATGTCAAGCTTTTGATGCCCTAAATTTCATGCTATACTCCATGCTTACCAGTACATATTCACCATTGTGATTGAACCTCGTGGCACCTTCCCACTCAGGCTGTGTTAACCACCGTAATTTTGCCACGTTCTTGCAATTTCGCTTTGGGACTGATGACAAAATGCCGCTGTAATGTATTCCAGCATTCTATGAATATCTTGCTTAATTTGCGTTCTAAGGGAGTCGGCACAGTTTAGGCATTTTCCTATGCCGTTTCTTTTAGCAGTGCACGCTGTCCGAAGGCGCTGGCGACATATTTAAACATGCGCATACTTTGCTTCACAGCACTATTTCAATACTTCCACACCTTGCACCCGGTGCCACAGAATTAGAAAGCAGACAAAGACGCAAGTCAACCTACGCACGATCCTCCGGTATCTGCTTTGAATGACGTCACGGAAGAAGCAGGTGAACACCCTCCCATCTGCGCGGGCTCTTCAGTTTTTTTGTGCGCTCAGTTGAAGGCTGCAGACTCGGGCTCAATCCTTAAACTAAAGGTCGCCTCTTTTCTTAGAATGGGATCATACGTATACTTAGAAAACATTTAGAAGTACTGCTAAAGCAGCCCATGTGCCATTAGCGAAAGCCGGCAAAATCTTTCGCGTATCGCTACCGTCAGCAGCGGCACGCAAGAAGTTCACGTCAAGGACAGCTGGAGGTCTCTGCAGGTCACTTCTTTAGAGCGACCCGTTTGTTTGCGGCTGTGGGTGCTGCATCCCGACTCTTTTCATAGGCCAACCAATCACAGTGGACTACGCGCATCGCGGGTGCCCTTGGGCTCCTTGTGCCTCCACCAGATGGCGCTCCCCTTAGCAGATCAGTCTGGTGCTCGCCTTAGCATGTTGTTGCTGCGGTGAAGCTAGGGAAACTATGGATCATGTTTTAATAGAATGTGACCACGTCCACCCAGCGGTCGATTTAGGCACCACTGGCCTCCTTGAGACCCTTGGTTCAGCGAGAGCAGTGGTAAACATGTCCACAATAGCCATTAGTAAGATGCGATAGGAGGATTGTTGGAAGAAAAGTAGGGAAACGACAAAGACCGCAGAGGTACAAAAGCACTGTTCGCAATAGGGGATCAGAAAATTTGGGTGTGGTAGTTCATGGTGTCTTTTTCTTCTTTTTTATTGTTTAACCTAGGTAGGACATTTGGCAGTATAATAGCGGGAGCTTGGTGGCGCAACCCACCGCCCCGTGCCAAAGGGGACGGTCATAACATCCATCCATCCAACGGCAGCGGCGTTGCAATTGCATTAGCCTCTCTACAATGCCTGAATAAAGCCTTCGGCGTCACTTTGTGTAGACATACCATAAACACGAAGTCGTGTTTGGGCATTGTATGCAGTTACAGAAAGCTTCGAATTATATAGGTTCCAAATGCTTCGATTTGCTGCGCTTTATAGAGCATTTATAGTTAAAATAATGGTGTCACTAGCGTGCACACTTTAGATAATTTTCTCTTCTCTGCTCTTGTACAGAATTTATCCGAAATTGAAAAAAACAAGGATTGTTCCTCGAGCGATTGCGAACAAATGTAAACGAATGGCGATAATATTTCTTAATAATTGTAAATTGGAAAAGAAATCTTGTTTTCTTAAATTTTGTACACAAACGATCGGCCGCGCATGTGTAGCGCTGTCTACACTAGAGTGACGACGCGAGGGAGTGGCTACGTTCCGCAGAAAGCCAGTGCGACCAGTCCGACCAAGCTTCGAAGCAAACTTGCTCGGGTGCTGCGGTGAGGTGCTTCAAGCACTGCTGACAATAGTAACACGGGAACTTATTTGTCTTTTGTGGTTGAGCGATTTTCACTGTCTAACAAATAATATTGCTCTGCGCAGGACGTGCGTGCATGTCTAGGAAGTTTCTGGAATGTTAGCGATGGCTCTATCTGCTCTCTGTTGTCGCTTGTGTAATCTGATTACAAGCATGCGTGTCGGGAATGGTGTAGAACTTCCTGGAAGACACGCGGGTACCAGCGATTGCACTTGAACATTTGTTGGCTCCGGTATAAAAACTGATGTGCTTGACCCACTCTTCAGATTTCGGTGACCGTAGACTGCGTTCGCCGCGATCATTGCGCTTTAAGCGTAGCCTCTTTTGTGGGCACATATTCGCCCAATAAAAGCTAGTTTCGTTTTCTACAGTATTTTTACTGTGTTATTTACCGTCGCTACCATGTGAAATCTGTTGAAGATGCTTTGCGTTCCTATACGGACGCCTTCACAAAGCCGTGACCCAAGCCCTAACGCGGAAGACAACACCAACGTTGCCAAGAACCAGCGCTGTGGCAGCAGGCTGCAAGGACAGCCCCGGAGCACGGACTTTTGCCAGAGATGACCAAGAAGATCATCGCCAAGTCAATCCCGATGGCAGCCCCAGTGTCGCCCATCGTGCTATAGGAGCCCATTGAGCTTCCGACGTTGCGCGGTTCAACGTTCGACGATCCGGAAAGCTGGCTTGAAGCTTTTGAGAGGGTCGCTAGATTTAATAACTGGCACAGTGACCACAAACTGCCACATGTCTTTTTCGCATTGGAAGTCGCCACCACGGCGTGGTTCGAGAACCGAGAAGCCATCTTAACGGCGTGGGATCACAAGCGTCGTACGCCAAGAAGTGCCCAGTCTCTGTTAGAAACGCGAGTGCAGCTGGCTAATGAGACCACCGCGACCTTCCTGGAGGAATTGAGCCATCTATTTTGTCATGCCAACCAGCAAATCCTTTTTTCAGGACGCTGCACCTATGCTTTTGACGCCTTCAACGAAAGTTTATGATACCCTTATGCACCCAATTCTTATAGACTGGCTGGGCATTAGAAAACTATGCAATATATTAAAATATCTTCGTCTGCGGGTTCACATGAAACTAATTCAAAAATACTCATGTGTACGGAACTGTATTCATCAATTATTCTTTCTAGGATATTCCAACAATCATTAGACTGTTCATCACTGCCAAGCGACTGAACGTGGGGAAGGTGGTTCCTGTTCAGGAATCACGTAACACACATTGTCCCGAAAACTACCGTCCCATGTCACTAATCAGCATTCTCTGTGACATTCTCGAGCATATAATATATTCTCACGGCCTAGTAGGAGACGGGAAAGCCGGTGTTGAGGACGTGTAAAAGCACTTTATCATCGCAGTCAACGTGACGTTCTTGTCATCTCTGTTTTTCTACTCGCGTGCTACTTCGCATCGTTTTCATCGCCTGGCACATACCCGCGGCGACCATAGAGGATATGGCATTTGCCCCTCTTTTAAAAAGGAGGCATCGTCCCGATGCACCAACGTCCTAAGGCTGTGCACAGACGGTGCAAAGTTGAGGTCATGAGGAAAAGTATGGCTTCATACGAAGCACGTGCACAACCTCGGGCAGATGCCGCTGGCATTTGGAGCAGTTATTGCTGTGGGGGACAACTTCATAATTCACATCGCTGACGCGGCGCAGAACTGTGACGTCTCTGGGCCGAATGTTGTAGTGTCGCGCATCGTATTCCTGTTGTTCTTGGATTCGGAAACGCGCAAGCTGTCTGGCTTCCTATGCGCGTTGCGCAAGCTCCTCGGCACCAGTCTCGTCGTCACCGCACTCGTGTGGTAGCATTGCGTCCAACATTGTTGTCACTTTCCGGTCATAAACGAGGTTGAAAAGCGTCACGCTTGTTGTCTCTTTGCGAGCCGTATTATACGCAAATGTAAGGTATAGTAACATCTCGTCCCTGTTCTTGTGGTCGACTTCGATGTACATACTCATCATGTGTGCCAGAGTCTTATGCGAACGTTCTGTCAGTCCATTGGTTTGGGGATGATAAGCCGTGGCCTTTCGGTGAGTGGTACCACTTAGTCGCAAAACGGTGTTCAGGAGCGCAGCCATGAACGCAAATACTCTGTCTGTTATGACCACTGCGGGAGCGCCACGCCTTAGAATGATGGCTTCGATGAAAAATCGCGCTGCTTCGGCTGCTGTTCCACGTTGGATAGCACCTGTTTCGGCGTATCGAGTAATGTATTCTGTGACGACGATTATCCGTCTATTTCCGGCAGTAGACACTGGAAACGGACCTAAAAGGTCCATGCCAATTCGTTCGAACGGCGCTTGCGGTATCTGGACAGGATGCAGCAGTTCAGCTGGCTTGCCGGGTAGAGCTTTGCGCCGCTGGCAATCCAGGCATGTCTGTATGTAACGTTTCACGATCGACACGTCTTCGCCAATAGTACTTTAGCCTAATTCTTGCCAATCTACGGGTGTAAACCAAGTGACCAGCGGTCGGCTCGTTGTGACAGGCACGTAGGACTTCGTCACGAAGAGATGCGGGAATGACGAGTGAGTCGCTGCTGCCACTAGGTGAAAAGGTCTTTTTATAGAGAACGTCGTGGCGCAAGGAAAACGAAGGCAGCCCTCTCGCGAATAACCTCGGCACGCTGCTTGTTTTTCCCTCCAAGTAATTTTTTCACCAGTTCTGCGTCCTGGCGTTGGTGGAGTGAAACGGCGACAGTATCTACCACATCTTGAAAAGCCGCGTCATCATCGTCGTGCACTGCAGTCTCAACAGGAGACCGAGAAAGGCAGTCGGCGTCGGCGTGTCGTTTCCCTGATTTGTAGAGAACCGTGAAGTCGAACTCTTGGAGCCGAAGACTCCAGCGCGCATGCCGACCAGCTGGATCTCTTAAATTAGCCAGCCAGCAAAGTGCATGATGATCACAAACAACGGTGAATCACGGACCATACAAATCTGGCCGAAATTTCAGGACGGCCCACACCAGTGCGAGGCATTCTTCTTCTGTAGTGGAATAGTTAGCCTCCGCCCTTGATAGCGTCCTGCTGGCGTAAGCAATCGCTCTTTCGGTGCCGTCCTGCCGCCGTACAAGCACTGTGCCAAGGCCGACATTACTAGCGTAGGTATGAAAAATCGTATGAGCGTCATCGTCAAAGTGTGCGAGCCCTAGATGCGTCTGTAGCCGTTGCCGTAGGTCGTGAAATGCCCGTTGCTGATCTTCGCCCCACACAAAGGGGACATCTTCTCTGGTAAGATGTGTTAATGGCCATGCGATGCGCGAAAATTCCGCAATAAAGCATCGGTAGTAGGCGCAAAGGCCCAGAAAACGTCGCACAGGCTTTTTATCTGATGGCGTTGGGAAATTAGCAACGGCAGAGATTTTATCAGGGTCAGGTCGGACACCTTCACGACTAACAACGTGACCGAGAAATTGAACTTCTTCAAAGCCAAAATGGCACTTTTCAGGTTTTAAAGTTGGACCAGCTGAGCGTATTGTTTCAAAGACCGTCTTTAGTCTCCGTAAGTGTTCCTCAAATGTGACGGAGAAAACAATCACGTCGTCGAGGTACCCCAGACAGGTTTACCATTTGAGGCCTGAGAGTACCGTGTCCATTAGAAGTTGAAACGTTGCTGGCGCAGAACACAATACGAAGGGGAGCACCTGAAATTCATAAAGTCCGTCGGGCGTCACAAAAGTGGTCTTGTCATGGCCTCACTCATCAACTTCTATTTGCCAGTAGCCACTTTTCAAGTCCATCGACGAAAAGTAACCTGCGTTTCGTAGCCTGTCCAGTGAATCGTCGATACGCGGTAGCGGATAAACGTCTTTCTTTGTGATGTGGTTGAGTTTTCGATAGTCGACGCAGAAGCGCAGGCTACCGTCCTTGTTTTTTACCAATATGACAGGCGATGCCCAAGGACTCTTAGATGGCCGAATAACCCCGTCCTCACGCATCGTCTTCACTTGTTGTTTGTATTGCCTCGCGCTCTTTCGGTGCTACACGATAACGATTCTGCCGAATTGGTGTGGCGTCGGCTTCGGTGACAAACGGTGCTTAGTGAGCGTTGTCTGGCTGACTCGTAACGTTGATGAGAAGCATCACTTAAATTCATCGATGAGCTCAAGAAGGCCTTTGCGTTCGACGGGCGACAAGGTGGGACTGATGTCAACCACAGGGGCAGGCAGAGCCACGGTGGACGTCGCGTGCTTCACTGAGAAGCCGTCTTGTATTGAGGTAAATTCGTCGATGTAAGCGACAGCCGTGCCTTTAACAATGTGTCGAAGTTCCTTGGTAAAATTTGTCAGTAGGAGTTCAGCACGTCCGTCACGTGCGTTAATTACGGCCCTGGCGATGGAAACGCCTTGACACAGTCCCAGTGCGTCGATGTGTTCGGCAACGCCAGTCCCGGTGTTCAAGTTGTCGCAGATAACAGGTACGAGAGAACAGCTTCGCGGCGGAAGCGTGACGTCGTCGTCGGCGCTACGTAAGCGGGGTCGCTGGTGTACCGCGGGGTCGACGTCGTCTGAGCTCGTAGCAAATGTGACGACGAGGTCACGGACATTATTCACTGCACCGTACTCCCTCAAGAAATCCATCCCCAATATAAGTTCCTTGCGGCACTCAAAGAGAATGACGAGGGTGGCGACGAAGGTTGCACCGGCGATTACTCTTCGGGCTGTGCATTTTCCAATCATCATCATCATCAGCCTGGTTACGCCCACTGCAGGACAAAGGCCTCTCCCATGCTTTTCCAACAACCCCGGTCATGTACTAATTGTGGCTATGTTGTCCCTGCAAACTTCTTAATCTCATCCGCCCGCCTAACTTTCCGCCGCCCCCTGCTACGCTTCCCTTCCCTTAGAATCCAGTCCGTAACCCTTTATGACCATCGGTTGTCTTCCCTCCTCATTACCATGTCCTGTCCAGGCCCATTTCTTTTTCTTGATTTCAACTTAGATGTCATTCACTCGCGTTTCGTCCCTCACCCAATCTGCTCTTTTCTTATCCCTTAACGTTACGCCCATCATTCTTCTTTCCATAGCTCCTTGCGTCGTCCTCAATTTAAGTAGAACCCTTTTCGTAAGCCTCCAGGTTTCTGACCCGTATGTGAGTACTGGTAGGACACAGCAATTACACACTTTTCTCTTGAGGGATAATGGCAACCTGCTCTTTATGATCTGAGAATGCCTGCCAAAGGCACCCCAGCCCATTCTTATTCTTCTTATTATTTCCGTCTCATGATCCGGATCCGCCGTCACTACCTGCCCTAAGTAGATGTATTCCCTTACCACTTCCAGTGCCTCGCTACCTATTGTAAATTGCTGTTCTCTTCCGAGACTGTTAAACATCACTTTACTTTTCTGCAGATTAATTTTTAGACCCACTCTTCTGCTTTGCCTCTCCAGGTCAGTGAGCATGCATTGCAATTGGTCCCCAGAGTTACTATTACTAAGCAAGGCAATATCATCAGAGAATCCCAAGTTACTAAGGTATTCTCCATTAACTCTTATCCCCGATTTTTCTCAATCAGGGTCTCTGAATACCTCCTGTAAACCCGCTGTGAATAGCATTGGAGAGATCGTATCTCCCTGCCTGACGCCTTTCTTTATTGGGATTTTGTTGCTGTTTTTATGGAGGTCTTTGGCGGCTGTGGAGGTCTCTGAATACCTCCTGCAAACACGCTGTGAATAGCATTGGAGAGATCGCCTTTTCCAATAGCCGTCACCAACTGGTCGTCGACAGTTCTGATGTTGGGCGCAGTCCACGGCGTCTTCACTTTTCTCAGCCTGTCGGCCAGCTTTTGAATTATTATCGAAAAATGGGAGCCAGTATCGACGAGAGCGGCCACTTGGTGGCCGTCAATGCAAACGGCAAGATCGGCACTGACGGCGTCGGTTATACAGTGGGTGTGGTTGGAGTCGTCGGTCGTCGCTTATGGGGGCTCTTGCAATGTTAGAAGGCCGGCAACCTCACCCCCGGAGGTCGCTGTTTATAGTTTCTCCGGCGAGGGCTAGGGGACCTGCCCCTAGAGGCGTCAGGAAAATCGCGACGGGTGGGTGGGGTGTAATGAGCCGGAGTAGGGGAACGCGATCGAGGCGTCGCTGAGCCTTCCGGCCGAATGTTTGTAGTATTTTCGTCGCAGGTACGTGCAGCATCAAACACAGGGTAATTACAGTTGGGAAACCTTGGGTACCTAGCTGCGCGGTATTGGCACGCGCGGTAAACATGTGTGGCTTCGCCGCAATGAAAGCATAGCGGCTGGCGGTCAGGGTTGCTCCACAAATCGGTCTTTCGAAGCGGGTAGCTGGCAGGGGATTCGCCGTAAGACCGAGGGACAGCGATCGGCTGGCGGCGATACGGCATAGCTGGCGGCGGCTGTGACTGTCGAAAATAGGGCGTCGAGGTGGCGGTGATGGCTGCGTCGTAGTGGTTGATGGTGTCAGCAGCATCGAAGTGGCGGGAGGTGGACGACAGACAGCTTCCGCGTAGGTTAATCGTCGCGGCACCGCCTGCCAGTCGAGCGACGAAAAGGCCCGTCGAACTTCCTCCCGAAGGATATCAGTGACAGAAGCCACTGCTGGTGTCATAGGAGAAATGCCGAGCTACCGGATCTCCTCTCGCACAATTTCTTTGATGACTTCACGCAGAAGCGTGCCGCAGCTCTCAGATAGAATTGAAGCATTCAGCGGTGAGTTCTTGCGATTATATTGGCGGTACCGCTGCCGTAGTGCCGGTTCTATAGCCGTAGCCTCCTTGGTGAATTCGGCCACTGTCGTCAGTGGGTTCCTCACCAGTCCGGCAAACAGTTCCTCCTTCACTCCGCGCAAGAGATAGCGTAACTTCTTTTCTTCGGCCATCTCAAGGTCTGCTCTGCGGAAAAGACGGGCCATGTCTTCTGCAAACATGGCAACGCTCTCGTTTGGTTTTTGAATACGGAATTCGAGTAGGCGCTGTGCGTTGTCTCTTCTGTCGGTACTAGTAAACGTGTCTAGGAGCTGGGTGCGGAAGGCATCCCATGTGGTCAAACTTCTCTCCCGGTTCACGAACCACGTCCGCGCCCTGTCTTGAAGCGGAAAATAGACATTAGACAGCTTTTGCCGGGAGCCCCAGTCATTATAACTGGCGACACGCTCAAATTGGTCAAGCCAATCGTGGACATCTTCAACAGCGTCGCCATAGAAACTTCCTCGTATCTTAGGATTCTGCAGCGTCACCTGCGATGGAGGTGCAGTAGCCATGGCGGAAGAAGGTAGACGCGTTCCAGCAGGGTCCTGCAAAGGGTTGAACTCGGGTGTCAGGCCTAGCAGGCGGCGACTGTACCGGTGAACAGGAGTTTCGACGATCGCACGTAATTCCGTGTTCGATGTATGGCTACGCGAAGGGGTGCGGAGCACGAGGCAATCCTACCCCACACCTCCACCAGTGTCACAGCCTAGTAGGAGACGGCAAAGCCGGTGTCGAGGACGTGTGAAAGCACTTTAACGGCACAGTCAACGCGACGTCGTTGTCATCCCTGTTTTTCTACTCGCGCGCTACTTTAGCGTTGTTTTCATCGCCTGGCACATACCCGCGGCGACCATAGAGGATGGGGCAATTTTCCCACATAGTTAATTTTCTTGAGACGAACTCTATTTTGAATAACAGTCACCATGGCTTTAGGAAATCGTTCTCCTGCGAAACGCAACTAGCTTGCTTTACTAACGACCTCTTTTCTAACACCGACTTAAGATTTGACACCGATTGCATCTTTATCGATCTTGATAAAGCCTTCGATGCCTTGTTCCATAACCTACTAATCCATAAACTTAGTCTTCTTAACAATGACCCGCTAGTATTGGACTGGATTAAAACTTTCTTACTAATAGAACACACTCGTGATCGCGAACAATTAGTCGTTGGCGCCCCTCGCGGTAACGTCAGGTGTGCCGCAAGGGTCGGTTCGAGGTACTCTACTTTTGCTAATCTATATTAATGACTTTGCTTCCTGTGTAACGCCTTTCAACTACTAGGGTTTTTGTTGCTGATTGCGTTATATATCATAAAATTACTGACCTCAATGATTCTCGTAAACTTTCAGACGACATTAATAACGTTTTTTTATGGTGCAAAAAGTGGTCTATGAAGCTTAAATTAAGCAAATGTAAATGCATGCGTGTATCACAGCGTACCAATACTACTAATCTGCATACATATTTCCTCAATAATAGCCCTCTCAGTTGTCTCATCGTACAAATACCTTGGACTGAACATCACCAGCAACCTTTCCTGGCACATGCATGTCCACTTTATATGTAGCAATGCCAATCGTATGTTGGGCTACTTGCGCCTAAACTTCTCATCTGCACCATCGTCACTGAAACTAAGGGCCGGATTCTGAAATGCTCCTAACTTTAGACGGTTTCCCGACCTTCTGCAAGGAGTCCTCCATGCTACCTAAACGTTAGGCGCCCTCGGAGGGTCACCGCGAATTCTAAAAGCTTCCTTTCGCCTTCCCTGCAGAAGGAGCGCCTCACCAAAGGAAGTGTAACGTTTGAGGTTTCTGGGTTCAAGATTACTTACAAAAAATGCAAAATATTTGTAATGAATTGCCAAGGTAAGGTGCCGGGACTGTTAAAATTACATTTCTATTTTATACCAGGGCATAAATTCCATTTCTTTGGTTAATAACGTAAAAATAGTTCAAAAATGATACACATGGGAGGAAAGAAAACTCACTCTAGGAACTATGGCAGCATCTTAGTTCGGTTGCTCACGCGTCGCTTTCTTTTTTTTTTTTTTGCGTACGTTTTGTTTCATGTGTGTGTGTGTGTGTTTTTGCTGAGAATACCTGTTTCCTGTTTCGGAAGACTTCTGCGTCGTCTCCACCGGGACTTTTAATGGGTATATGCATACAATCGATGCACCCAGTAACCCCAGGGAATCCTCCGATTGAATGGAACCTGGTAATGACTACCCTCGCTTCACTGGCATTTGGCAGCCGAACGTACTTGGGATACAGACGTAGGCATATCAGCTGTGTCACCTCCAAAATACACCGGCACACAGAGGTTTGGAATACACACACAAGGTCGCCTACGACAGTTTGCATGGAACCCGTTCCGCAAAAACGCAGTGCGATGAGGACCTTCAAAAGAGCAGGCAGCGGCTCTCGTCTGTTGTCAGTGTTACAATGCAGTTGCAGCTCTACCTGTATGGCTGTAACAGCTCGCTCGGAAAAACGTTACCGGGCTAGAAAGTCCACTTCGTCGTAGTATTCCAGTGGATTCTACCTGTCAATCAGACGCCGAGCTGGAGTCAAAGGCGGAGGCTTGTACACTGTCCCGTAAAAAAGTTCATTTGCTCGGCGAAGAAACCTTGCATAGCTTTCGAAGCTATCGTCTTCGGATACATATCGGAAAGTCATCCTTCTCGCTGCTCGCTTTTCACAAAATCAACGTAAAGAGATATGGCACAAAACGCGCTCCGCGGAACCAAACTTGACATCAATACATGGCGGCTGGCTACCGCGGCCTTGGCAGCGCAGTGCACCTATTCTAGCCGAGCGTACCGCGTGCAGAGTCATGCGGGGACGCATGCGTTCAGTTGGAGAAGCACGGTTAGGAAGCATGAAGGTATCATTCCGGCTCCCTAAGCGCGGGGAAGCACCAAGGAGGCATAACTTAGCGCCGCTTACTAAGCTACGTTCCAGAATTGACGCCAGGTCGCCTTACGGTGTGTGAGACATCCTTAGTAAGGAAAGGAGTGTTTCAGAATCTGGCCCTAACTCTCTATAAAACATTATTTCGCTCCAAACTAGAATTCGCATGCGCCATTTGGGACCCAGCTAATATTACACTCGTAAACGGCATTGAAGCAATTCAATATCGTGCAGGGCGTTTCATCTCATCAAACTACTCCCGATATGTTAGCGTTACCTCTATGAAAACAACACTTGCCAGAACTTTCTTTTCATCGTAGATGCTTCCGTCTTTCGCTCTTGCATATTGTCTACCACGACCACCCTTTGTTGAAAGAAGGGCTTATCACCCAACCACCATACATATCATCTCGCGCTGACCACAGTTTCAAAGTTGGTGCGCCGTCTTCACGTACTAAACTTTGTAGTAATGGATTCATTCCTAGCACAAGCAAAGATTGAAACCACCTTACCGCCACCGTAGCAGCCATCCTGGATACCAACAACTTCAAATCCAGAATTCATGAAACGCCACGTTGAATATGTCTTTTTATCTTGCACAATTTTTTTTTGTTATGCTCACCGACTCCTTTCTGTAATGCCTTGGGGCCTTGAAAGTATCCTAAATATTTGAATAAATATATAAATAAATAAATATCGGAGGCGAAGAATGTCCGCCGGCTCATGCATAGTGTCAAAGCGTAACTTTTCACTGGAGTGATACAAAGCCCACCGAAGACGTCGACGAGTTTCATCGCGAGGCCACCAGCATCGAGAAGACACTCGAGATGCGGAACCGGGAATTCACCCGTCGCCACAACTCTACAAATAACGCCGGAATTCAATCACTGGCCAGCGAACATCTGCGCGAGACTAACAGATCGGTCGCACCTGAAGTGCTGCAGAAGTTGTACCTGAGGTCGCAGCCAAAAGTGGCCTCTATCGCCGAAATCGTCAAAAAAAGGTTTCAGTGATTGCTTGGAGTTTCTGAGGTGCAACCACAATCACCAGAGCCCAGGCCGGAAGTGATGACCGACGCCGTCATCGCCCGCCGTCAAGGTCCCCCTCCATTGCCGCGACAGGGCCCTATAACGCCGCTATTGCATCGTCCACCGCCACCGCGGACATCACACCTACCTGTCGCCCAGCGCAGCTACGCAAGAAAGACGGACATTTGGCGCTGCCCCGACCACCCCCGCTCTGCTACTATTGTGGGGAAGCCGGCCATGTGTACCGGCGATGCCCGTACTACGACTTGGAATTGCGAGGGTTCGCCGTCCACGGTGCGTTGACTGAGAACCCCCGCGGGAACCGCGCCCTCAGGAAGGTGAACGTCCCTGTGATATCGCCGACTACCTCGCCGCTACTGAGTGGAGCACTCGAAGACCGCCCCTTTCACTGTCACCAGGCCGATACCTGTCGCCGCAGAGCCGCCCATACATTCGCACCGCCTGGGGCCAGTATCCATAGTCAGAAAAATAAAAGCAGCAACCGATGCAGGTGTTGTTTCTGTTCGTCAAACTGGCGAAGTTCCTCCGCCGCCAACCAAGATGCTGTAGCGATTATCTCGACGACATCACAACGACACGCCGCCATGCCGACGATGCTTGGAAGCAAATAATGCACCGACCAAAGACCTGACGACGCGAGGCACCAGCGACACGTCAATACGACGCAGCAGATATCGGACGCCAAGACCTAACTGCAACGCAAGACAAACAACAACCGACCTCGATGTGCTTGTTGACGACCAGCAGTCACTGCCTTGGTGGACACAGGTGACAGCTACTCCGTTGCTAGTCCGTTACTTTCGACGGCCCCCGCCATCGAAAACTCCGCCTGTGCACCGGTGTTGACGGGCCGGGTGCGGCAACGCCGGGTGCTCCCTGAGCCAGCCTCGCTCCATTCGGAGGATCCACAGTGGTCGGTCTTCTGAGTGTTGCCGGGTTCGACAAAAGGCCCCACGGGCGCGGCACAACTGGCAATGCTTTCCGCTTCTGAGGTGGGCGGTACTCCGGTGGAAGTGACTGGTGTTGCCGCAAGTCCGCCTGCGGGCTGGAACTCTGAAGTGGCAGTCGAGGCTGTCGGCCAGGTCCCGACGCGAGCCCTAACATGGTCGGCGTGTCTGTGCCACGTGTCCCCGTCTGGCATGCGGACGAGCAGCGATGAGGCGCTGGCAGGAGACACCACCTGTCCGGCGGACCAGGTTGGGCCAGGACGGAAGTTCCTTGTGAAAACTGGAGCTCCCGACTCCGGCAAAGGCCCGGGACGGCACCCTCGGTCAGCAACCAGCTTCTGCTTCAATTGCTTTAGGAGCACTGTGGATCAGAGGCCTGGATGCAAGACGTCCAAAGGCGTCTTGACCATCCGACCCAGCAGGAGCTCACAGGGGGCACGGACAGCGACATCGTGAGGCGTGGTCGGTACTGAAACAGAATCCGGGCAATCTGCGTCCGGAAATCGCCAGTCTCACTCTTGAGCTTGTCCTTGTTGGCTTCCATCACCCGCTTCGCTGCACCGTTTGAAACAGGGGGCTACGTGGATTATCCGGCGGATTCCGTTCTTCGTCTGCCAGGCCAGGTACTCTGTTCTGGCAAAAGCAGGACCATTGTCGGACCCGATGACGTCCGGCAACGCCTGGGCGTGGCGAAGAACTGTCGTAGCGCTGCAATGGCCGCGCCTGCTGATGGAGTGGTGACAGGTAGAACCTCCACACATTTGGAAAAGGCGTCCACCACTACCAGGATGTAGTGACTCTTGAAAGGCCCCGAAAATCCACTTGTAGGCTAGACCTGGTACTCTGTGCAAACGGCCAGCGAGTGATTTCCACATGACGTGAGGCCCGCTGATGCTCATGGTAGACTTGGCAGCTCTGTACCATGTCAGCGATGTCCTGGTCCAAGCCAGGCCATCAAACATGGGACCGGGAGACCATCTTGGTCTTTTCCACGCCAGGATGACCCGCGCGCAGCAACTGTACGACCCTGGACCGGAGAGTTTGTGGAATCACCACCCTGGAACCCCTTGTGTAGGCAGCCCTACTGCAAGCTTGGCTCGGCGGCGGTGTGGCTTTAGGCCTGCTGAAGCAATTCCTCCCCACGCGCACCGCCTTGACCACATCTGACACGACGTGGTCCCGGCTGGTCGCTTGTGATACCGCAGATCTGGAGAGCACCTCTGGGTAGGCGTGCTCCAGCATTAACACTTCAGCAGGTTCTGGAGCAACAACAGGCACATCTGGCAGGCGCAGGCGGCTCAGGGCACCAGCAGGTCCAAGGTCCTTTCCCGGACGGTAAAGCAGCTCGTAACTGTAAACTGCCAGCCTCAAGACCCAGCGTACCACTCGAGGTCATGACTGCACATGAACCGCCTTGTCAGGCCCCAGCAGCCCCTACGACGGCTTGTGTTCCGTGACCGCCTCGAACTTCCGGCCCCACAGATACTGGTGGAAGCGTTCGACACCGAACATGAAAACTAGGCCTTGTCGAGCTAGCTGTAGCGTTGCTCTGTAGCTTGAAGCCGACGAGAAGCAAACGACACAGGGCGTTCCTGGCCATCCTTGTCCCGGTGTGCCAGGGCGCTCCCACGCAGTACAGCGACCCATCTACGATCAGGACGACAGGCTTGCAGGATCGAAGTGTACGAGCACTCGAGCCTTGGAGATTATCTCCTTGCTTTACCGGAAGGCACGGTCCTGCTATTTCTTCCAGACTCATTGCTAACCATCTCGAAGCGGGAGATGGAGCTGCTGTAGATGCTCCGACAGGTACGGCAGGAAACTCCTGTAGAAGTTGATGAGGCCGAGGTAGCTCTGAAGCTCCTTGTTCTGGGGCTTAGGCGCCTTGAGCACAGCATCAACTTTGCGGGGAGCTGGGGCTAGGCCATCCTGGGAAATGACATGTCCCAAGTATTATACACTGGGAGCCAGGAAAATGCACTTTTCCAGCTTGAGCTTGAGACCGGCATCCTGCCGTCGTGCAGGACGCTGTGCATGTTCTACAGGTGGTCCCCGTTGTTGTTGCAAGTAACCAGGATGTAATCCAAGTACGCCGCCACCTGCCTCATGCCCCTGAAGAGGTCGTCCATCTCCGTCTGAGATATGGCCGGGGCAGAGGCCACGCCAAACGGTAACCGCGTGTCCTGGAAGAGCCCCAAAGTTGTCGATATTATGAAGTACCTTAGGGAGGCATCCTGGAGCACCAGCAGCTGGTAAGCATCTCCGAGGTCGAGCTTGGCGAACTTCTGCCCCCAGGACAACGCTGATCAGAGATCTTCAATATGGGGCAACGGGTACTTCCTGACGGTAGCGACGGGGTTAATCGTAACCTTAAAATCCCCGCAGATCCTGACATTGACGTCTCGCTTGAGGACTGGTAGGATGGGAGCGGTCCATTCAGACGTCTTGACGGGCACCCGGGTGTCCTCTCGCTGTAACCGTTGCAGCTCCTGGGTTACCCCGTCTTTCAGGCCGAACGGCAGTGGGCGAGCTTGAAAAAACGTGGCCGGGCCCCCTCAGGTACATAGATGCCAGCCGTCGAGCCGGCAAATGTGCCCCCCCCTGGCTGGAACCTTGACATGAACTCGGTCAGGAGGCTGGGCACGTCTTTCACCACATAAAGGCTGGCTTCCTCGTACTCTGGCAGTGCATGCATCCAGTTCTTAGCCTCAGCTATTCCTCCATTTTGAAAATTTTTTCCTGCCTACTACTCAATTTATAATACTCTTTCATGTTTTTACGTTTATATCAGCTGTACGTGCCCTTTTTCCTATCTACACCTGCCCCCGCCTGCTTCTGCGCATATCACCTTCCTATTTGTTATTCTGGCTTCGGTTCTCCCCTCTCTTTTTTTCTGTCTGTTCTTTGTTTATGTTTCTTCAAACAACCTCACCAACACATTCGAAAGTCCCAGACGTCAGTATACCTTTTTCGGTGCCTCAGGCACACAGGGTATCACCGTTCTGTATACCGCCGTAACACCTACGTTGAGCTACTGGGGCTAACGTCCATTTAAAGACCATGCCGCTGCCTTCCAGTTACTCCACACATTGCACCGCGGACACCTTGTCGCCATCTTAACTACTTCAAAATTACTCGATGCATTGATGCTATGCTACACAAGTCACTCTTCTAACTCATGTTTTCTTGTGTTACTCGCGCACTGACCGCCTGACCGGCTCTTCTACTGCCACAAAAACTTGCCGCGAACGACACCCCCGAATGCTGCCTAACCTCTCGCTTCCCCAAAGCCCTCTCATGCCCCGCTTTCTTTTTTTCTTGTTCTTTCTCCCTTTTCTTTCCTCTCGGTCCCCCCCCCCGCCCGTTTTTTCTCTCTCCTTTTCTTTCTTTTCGTTACTCCCCGCATTCTCACTCTCCGGCTCTTATCCCCTCGTCTTGAGAACGGCGCTCACAGACGTCAGGCAACAGCGCTCATTACCTCTGAAGTTTCTCCCTTTATAACCAATCGCCACCGACAACAAACGCACGTGACGTCATTGCACTAATCCTTTAAAACTAACGTGCCGAGCTTCACGAGGCCGCCTTTGACGAAGATAGGTTGTCCTATCGAAATGTCGGCCGTCCTTTCTGAGGCACCTAATCGCTGTTTACAAACATTAAGTAACAGAGTTATTTTGTGCTCTTTGGTCATGGGAATTCGGCGACAGCTTGGAGTTTTGTGGGATGTGGGCGCACATCATCTTTCGAAACAACGTAGCCAAGGACGGGTAGCAGCTCAGAGGCGAAGCGACACTTACTTAAGTTGAGCTGCCAGGTGATGAGGCGCTTGAGTTGGAGCAGATAAGAAAAGTTCGGGGAAAGATTACAATGTCACCGAGACAGCAAACGCATGTCTGCAATTTGAGGCCCCGTATCGTTTTGTACATCATTCTTTCAAATGTGGCACGCGCATAACGCATGTGGGAAGGCATCACAGTAAATCCATATAAGCCGTCAGGCGCAACGAGTACCGTTTTCGGGCGATGTGCCTCAGCCACCGGCACTTGACTAGTCCGGTTCAAAGACGTCAGGCCTGCTTTTTGGGCTCGAAAGCTCAAAAAGGAGAAAAATTGGAAATACGTGGGGGTATCACAAGGAAAGATTTTAATGCGCAAAAGTGAGACTTCTTCAATCCTGCATGTTACCTGTGAGGCAGACCTGGCGAAGGTCGCTTAAGCGTTTTTCTTATCAGCACAAGGTTCGTAAATTTATGGACGAAAAAGATGCAGCGCCTTGGAGGCAATTCAATGAGTCGTTGATACTGCGAAGAGGATAGACATATTTCCTAGTTAGCTTGTTGAGTCGTCAATACTCCATACATAAAAGAATTGTTCCATCTTTGTTTTTGACCAGCACTGTAGGAGAGGCCCAGGGACTGCCTGATGATTGCATCACACCGCGTCGGAGCATGTCGGTAACGCGCCTGTTGATGACACGGCGCTCCGCCGCAGACACTCGGTATGGATTTTGGTGTAGCGGTACATGGCTGCCGGAGTAGATGTGATTAGCGATTGTGGAGGTACGTCCTAACAATTTTTGTTGGAGCCCAAAAGATGTACGACATCGGTTAAAGATGTCGACGATCTGCGCGTGCTGTCTCTGAGTGAGGTTGGGAGCAATAGACTTAGCAAACGTTTTGTCACATGCAGACGTAGATGAAGAAACATTAAGAGCAATGTAGTACACCTGATGAGGAGTCGAGTCATCAGGCACATCGTAGACAGTGCGTGTGTCGAATTCGTCAGCAAAACCGAGTCAGTCGCCAAGATGTAAGCTTGATGTCCACGAAAACGGATTCGAAAGGTAGAGTGGGCTGGAACTCTGGCGGGGAGGAGCAGGCCAAAGTGGCGTAAGAAGAGATGACGGTGTGCAGCAAGCTTAGTTGACCTGAAGAGGCCTGTGTATTCGTAGAAAGCAGTCGAGGAAACGGGCACAAGGGCAGACGAGAAAGGAGTCATATCGGTGTCGGTGGCAATGAAAAGTCGAGCAGAACCCAGAGCTAAATGTCCAGAAACACTTCCGCAAAATAGGGTAAGCACAAGTTCTGCATTGACACAATCAATAACTTCGTGATGAGGTGGGAGGAAGTCCCTGCCTAGGACGATGGCGTGAGAGCACCGGGGAAGAACAACAAACTCAATTTACTTTAAAATTTCGAAGAGCCCAAATGATAGCTACGCACTCCTTTTCAGTTACGAAGTAATTAGATTCGGCCTCGGTTAGTGTCCTGTTGACGTAGGCTACTACGTATTCACCGTATAAGCCTTTGCGCAGAGCGAGGACAGCACCAAGTCCTATGCCGCTGGCGTCCGTGTGAACTTCTGTGAGAGCTATGGGTTCGAAATGGTGCAGTATGAGTGGCGATGCGAGCAGACAGCGCAGTGTTGTGAACACTTCTTCACGAGCTGGGGACCAGGAAGAAAGGCGAGTGTCGCCTCGCAGAAGTTGGGTCAACAGACCAATGATACAAGTAAAATTCCTGATAAAACGACGAAAGCACGAGTAGAGCGCGATGCAGCTTCGAAGTTCCTTTAGGGTCGTTGGTGCCGGGAAATCGGTGACAGCGCGAAGTTTGGAAGCATCGGGTAAAATGCGTCTTTGGAAACCAAGTGTTTGATTATCGTTAGTTGCTTGGCACCCATGCGACATGTTATATATTGAGTTGGAGGCCTGCTCGAGACGGCAATGATGAAAGGTGAATTCAGGAGAAAAATTGACCACGTCATCAAGGTAACATATGCACGTCCTCCATCTTAGACAATTTTTTCAGCCCTTCAAAAGTAGCAGCAGCATTTCAAAGACCATACCACCAGACCAGACCATACCAGACCGTACCAGACCATTGCAAAGCTGATTTCGTGTGATCGGCTGGTGCCATGCGCACTTGCCAATAGCCGGAACGTAATTCGAGTGAGGAAAAGTACTCGAAGCCTTGCAAAGTTTCAAATGCGTCGTCAATGCGCAGCAAACGATAGACGTCTCTGCGCGTTATCTTGTTAAAACGGAGATAGTCCACGCAAAACCACCAGGAACCATCATTTTTCTTCACAAGAACTACAGTGGACGCCCAGGGATGGTTAGAAGGTTAAACAACTCAGCGCTGAAGCACATCGCTGACTTGGTCTTCAATACCAAGGCGCTCTGTAGGTGGCACGCGATATGGTCGCTGGCGCAGCAG